>NW_020173377.1:8469160-8650309 GCF_003031525.2 Neophocaena asiaeorientalis asiaeorientalis | reverse complement strand
TTCAGCATTGGCAGGAACCTAGGCTCAGGACCCACTACCCAGAAAAGGCCCTGAGGGCGGGGCCTTGGCAGGGTTACCTTCAAGCATGGGGTGGGGCCTCCGCTTAGAACCTGTGCAGAAGGGGAGAGGGAGCACTAGGAAGGAGGGCCTCTGGAGTGTGGGGTTCTGGAGTTTGGAGTTAGGGCCCGGAGGAAGGGTGTGTGGGTGGGTTTTAGGCCCAGTGCATTGGAGGGGTTCTCTGAGTGTAGAGGTAGGGCCCTCGGTGGGGGTGTAGGGGTGGGGCTTGGGTTATGCCCAGCAGCAAGGAGGCTCTGAGGGCAGAGGATTAGGCCTGGGAGTCCAGCAGGCTCCCCAGTGCCTAAGTGGACAGGGAAAGCACTGGCCATGTTCCCTTCTGTTCCTTTGCACCCCTCCCCACCATCTCCTCCAGGGTTTCCCCTGTGTCCGCTGGACCCCTAATCGTGAGTGGATCCCGCTGGGTGTAGGAACTCCTTCCCTCCGCAAGCCACCCCTCAGGGGTGCCGTCCCAGATGTACGGCTGTTACTTTTGCTCCCCCTTTCCTCCCTCCCACTGTCTCAGGATCCGCATGGCCAGAGGGGGCCTCAGTGGGCAGAGGATTAGGCCTGGGACCTCACCATGTTCCTAGGGGCCCAAGTGGGCAGGGGAAACCTCGCCACTCTCCGTTTTGATCCTCTGCCCTCCCATTGATCCCCCAATATCCCCCTTTGGGCATAGGATCCCTTCCCCTCCCTCAGCCGTCCCTCAGGGGCGCCAGTCCTGACCCGCCTCCACTTCTCCTCCCCCTTCACTACCCCCATATCCCATGTCCTGCCTGGTTGCTGGGGGTTCCTCCCATCCCCTTAAGTGTCCATGGACCCCCACCGGTGCCTGGTAGGTGTCCTAGTTGTGTGGAGACGTGAATTCTGTGTCCTCCTAGTACGCCATCTTGACTCCACCCCCACTTCAGTGGAATCATTGAGATTATATTTTTCCCAACTTTTACTTTCTGTTAAACAAAACTGTCAGCTCCCTATATTATTTAACTCTCCTTATATAATTCTGCTACAGTGAGAAATATTCAAATAGATCTTACATCCAATTAATATCTATTATATGCAATTAAACTGGTGATGTAAGAAATATCAGAAAGAACTTTAGATATATCTCTTACAGTATTCTCAGTACTGAAGGTAACCTTGTGGTCGTGGGACAAGTTATTGTTCAGACGTTTCACAGTGTTTTCCTTGACCATTAGAACACAATATCAAACTTCACACCCCCACTACCTCTCCCTACCCCCTCCTCCACCCCGGTCATTTGGTCCGGATTGACCAAGGAGCAGGTAAACACAGATGCCGTATAGCTATGCGTGATACTTAAGTAAACTTTAGTTTTTTCATCTGTAAAGTGGGATGATAATAGTACTTCTTACGTAGGGTTGTTGAGTCAAATAAATGATTGAATGCACATAAAACACTTTGTAAGAGCTTAGTAATGTTAGACATTATTATTAGTAGTAGGTCTAAAATAATAGCCTGAATGAAAAATATGGACTAATACTGGATCAGTTGAATTAAATATTTTCATTTTGATGCAAATTTAAGACCACTCCAAATCTGATAAAATCAGTCATTTGTTTTCCATATACTTTTTTTGGTCATCAATTGTAGGAACACTCTGTCATTGTCTCTTTGTGCTGTTATAACAAAAATACCATGGGTGGCTTGAACAGCAGAAATTTATTTCTTTTAGTTCTAGAGGCTGGGAACTCCAAGATCAAGACGCTGGCAGATTCATTGTCCAGTGAGAGCCTTTTTCCTGGTTCATAGCCCATCTTGTCACTGTGTCCTTGCATGATGGAAGGGGCAAGAGAGCTCTTGGGGTCTCTTTTATAAGAGCACTAAATCCCATTATGTGACCTAATCACCTACGAGAGGCCCCACCTTCTAATGCCATCACAATGGAGTTAGAATTTCAACATATGAATTTAGGGAGGGACACAAACATTCAGTCTGTGGTGGTCAAGAAGTATATTAATAGTGTAGACATTTTTTGTAATAGTTGAAGATATTCCTGGAGATACTGTGTTTCAGGTGATATGATTATATTAAAACATTGGGACTTGATGTTAATTACCATCTCTTTCTAGTTCCAAGGTGCCACTTGGGTAGATAAAGCTTCTTGCAGTTTAAAAGACTGTTAATATAAATTTTCTTCACTTATGCCTATTAGGGTAGGTCTAGGACATCACCTTGTCATAGAGTTCCCTGTCTAGAAAGGAGATCTTCACACTCATTTCATTATTTCCTAAAGTGTATGAGTAACCAAATGTTACCTTTTCCTATTTTTCCCAAGGATTACGTTAATTCTGTGTCCTAACGTTGATTTGTTGATCAGAAGTTTCAACAGAATATATACCTTCCTTAATAACACCAAAAGGGAAATTAGTTGATTATTAATCTTGGATATATAGAATATTTAAAAATTTATACTCCATTCTCAAATGATGATAAGAGGAGTCCTTGCTAATGAGACTGTTAGGGATCACCTTTTGGGTAGGTGGATTTGAGAGCTGTGTGGGGATGAGGGGGAATAGGCACTATAATTCATACGTGGTATCTATATAATAACTCTATTGTATTAATTTGATCTATATTATAGGTACATGATTCTATAGCAAACATTTTAAAACAATTTTATTGACTTTCACCAAAGCAAGAATTTAATTACCATTCTGCCAATTGGTCAAATTTGTACGACTCCTCTTAAAACCAGATTTTCTGTAGATAGATGAGGAAAGCACTTTAGCATTTCAGAGAAGAAAACACAAAAATAGAACTCAGTTGACTCTGAGAATACATAAGAAAGCAAACCAGAGCACACCATGTGGCTTTCTGACAGCGAATAAAGGTCATGCCTCTACCCCTGTTGTTCTTTCCTTCCTATGTCAGTGTCAGTCTTTGTTTTGAAGAAGACACAATGGGATCCTGTCTATTACTTCTTAAGCTGGGTCAGAGTTTGTGTTTTGTCTGATTGGCTGCCTCCTCACTCTTCAGGAGGCCCAATAAGATATAGTAAATACTATAGGTGAGTGAAATTGCTGAGGGAGGAAACACACTTATTATGCAGTATTTGTTGGGAGTTTCAGGAATAATAGAGTTTAGAGTAAGACCATGTAAAATATTGAGTAGCTGTATCAGACTGTGGCATTTGTTTACTGGTGAGGTTAGCTACCAGTTTTCTGCAAAAAATAGTCCAAATTAGATTATTTTAGTAATTATTATTTAACATGTGCTAAGTGCCCACAGCATGTTGGTCCCTTCCTATGATATCAGAATGCACTGTGGAAGGAACTGAACTTGCTGTTGATTTAATTAATCTCTCAAGTTAATTGCCAGTATGGGCCACATTTCTTTCATGAGTAAAATTGGAGTGTGAGAAAAGGTAATGTCCCTCCCTCATTAAGCTGTCCATGTTAGATTTACACGGCAACAGTGAGGTGCATTCAGACTTAGTTTTGATAGCTTTCATTACTGACAGCACAGAGTAAGTGGTGATCCGTCCTTCTATTATTGGATTCAACTCAATAGGTATGGCACAGACACCATCATCTCTATCAGGGAGGTTTCAAAGAGCTGTTTGTAGTTTGATGCTCGGCTTGTCGTATTTTTTCCCTCCACTAGCCCCAGACTCCTTTTGTTCTCCCAATGAGTGGGGAATTGCAGTGCAGGACACCACCTGACATCTGCCAAGAAGGGCAGCCCTTGCCAACTGCCGCATTCCCCAGAGTAGGAATCAGTTAGTGACTCCTGTCAGTGAGGTGAGTTTGTAGATCTTAGGAACTTCCCTTCACACAGTTACATAATGGCATGTGACATTCTCCCCCCAGCACCAACTTGGGCTTGTAAAGCTCTGTAGACAGGGGCTTTAAAAATGGCTGAGATGTTGTTGCTTACCTGCCCAAACTGGAAGACCAATTGTGTGCCTGTCTTTTCATCAGTGTTTGCTTCTATGGAGTCTTAGGTTGGGTTCCTGGTCTTCAGACAGGGATTGGTGTGCAGGTGATTTGTTAAGGGAGGGCTCTTGGGAGAAACCAGGAGGGGAGTGAGAGTATTAGGATAGGGCAGGGGAAGAAGCTGCCAAGGATGTGGTTTCCGATAAAATTAGCCGGATCGCATGAGGCGCTCTGGAGCATGAATCGTACCACAAGGGCAGTCCTGCCTTGAGAGAGAGTGCTCCCCTTTCCACTAGTCAGTCATTAGCTATGGGCCCTGGGTAGGGGGTGGCTATGGTGGTACATCTCCCAGGCACCTCTGGGTGAAGGGGCTCTTTCGCTCAAGGGCAGTCCTTTGGAGAAGATTGGCAGCAACACCTGTAAGAAGGAATGGGCTACCAAATTGGTAAAATGGATCCCAAAACGCAAACAGGATCTGGGTGAAGCATCAGCCACTTCTGCTAAGTGTAGAGAACACATTCTGTAGTGGGATAGGGTATTTGCATGCACACGGGAATACAGTTCCCTTCAAGTTACAAAATTCTGTGGCAGAGTCAGAGTGCATTGTAATTTTATTCTCTGATTCAGTCTTTAATAAGAGACCTTGGTCTGATAGACAGATGAAAATCACATAGTACTTTCTTTTTAGCTTTATGGGAAATGAAGTTGTAGTTATCAAGTAGACTTTCACCTCAGAAAAAGAATATGACAAAACGAATGTCCCTCCACAGATTTTTACTAATATGTTGTTAATGCCTATAAAGGTAATTAAATATGACAGATGAAAAAACCATTATACTCACATGCCAGAGAGGAAGTGGGGTATGCTAAGTGCCTGTGTGCTACAAAATATAGCCTCTTGTTACATCAAATGACAGGGCCTAACTTTCTGATGTAAACACATTATTGCAAATGTCAGTACACAGACTGCAAAGATGATTACTAAAGAAATAGCAAAAGCAATAAAATATAGACAAACAACCTTTCATTGACTAAGTTATAATTCAAACTTGTTATCACTATGGATGAACCATTTCATATAGAGACTTAATTTTTCGTTGATAGGCTTTTTTAATAAGACAGCAAGATGAAAGAAGCAACATTTGATGTTAAATATTAAGTACCTTAATGGAAATAATAAAACTTTTATATCTTAAACTGCAGAGGATATATTCTGAGGTTCGTATCTCCCTTCCTCTCTTCTTTCCTATCAAAAATATCAATAGCTTACTATAACAAATCAAATTATGAAACTTTCCACTATGTAGGTTTCTGAATTTAGCCATGTGTATATTTTATAAGTAGATATTTTCTGGAGGATGAAATAAAGACTTTATTCACTCTGTATTTCATGTATTTTTTACTAAAGCTTCAACTTTGCTAAGTTACTCCTGAAAGATTCAATCTAAAGAGGAAATTTGTGGTATATATTTTGTTTTAAAATGCATGTGTTTCTTTGAATGCAGTCAGTTGTAGAAAAAAATTAGGAAATTAGGAATTTTTTTCTCCAATAAGTTGGTTTTTCTTTGGTGGCTTCTTTTGATTTTTCGTACAATTTTTTACATCAGAAAGGATATTTTGTACACAAAAAATTGGTAATGGCACATAGCATAAATACAAAGTGTCATGAGTTACCCCTAAAATATTTATAGCCTTGGGTTCATGAAAAATGTTTAATTTCATGAAGAATTTTGTTTAGCATTTATTGTGGTCATTGACAGTGCTGTTTTCATGGCAGAATAATCTTTAAAACACTCTGGTTCAGTTGTTTGTTGAAATGACAAAAGAAAAACTATTTCCCTAAAAATGTTGCTTGAGGTTGACTTCTACTTCTAGGTCCTTTACTCGAAGAAAGACTTGCCAAGAACCCACATGTGTTTGAAGCAACCTTCCATCAGTATTAAAAGGCTAACTTGACTTTGTGTTCTAGGCCCGGATCCAAGGTGCTCTAAACACAGTCTGTCATTCATACCTCACATCAGCTCTAGGCACCACATATATTATTACTGCATTTCACAGACTGGGAAACTGAAATTCAAAGGGTTCAAGCTGCTATACCACACAGCCTGCTCTGAAAAAAGCTTCTTCTTATGACTGAGGGACCAGTATTAACAAATAGTTATCATATTAACAATAGTCAAATGTAGTCTTCAGCTACATACTGATGCCCTATTTTAGGAATTCTTGGTGTCAGTTATAGAAGCTCTTTAGCCCTTTGTTAAGATGAGGTGTTTATCATCATTACCAGCACCACCATCAGTCGTCACCATCACCATCACTGTCATCACCATCATCATCATCATCATCACCATTCTTCTCCTCTTCTTCCTCATATCTATCAGTTATTGACTGTTTCTTAACGGCAACCTTAAGATGGATGTTTTACCTTTAGCAAGCTTGTCCTCTGATTTCCCTCGGTTTGATGAAAACTATTTCTCATGTGGGCAGGTAGCCCATCTACAACTCATCACATATAATAATGGAGAAATCATGGGTTTAGGAGTTTGACAGATCTGAGTTCCTAATTATGATTGTAAGCAAGATGGTTAATGTGTCTGAGCTTCAGTTTCTTCACCTATCCCATAGGCTAAATAATTCCTATCTTGTAGTTCCTAGGGAAAATTAGATGAGATGGCATATCCCAAATGCTTAGCACTGTGCTGCAAATGTAGTAGTCACTCCAGAAATGTTGGTTTCTCTCCCCTTCCTATGTACCTTTCGTGTGGAGAGAAAATGATAGGAGGCATAGATAATTGCTAAATTGAATTGTATAATGAAGAAAATCCTTATTATATATTTAATAACTTCCATTTCTCATTCATGTGCTATGTTTGAGGTTGTGTTTGTTTGCATAATATGCCTTATATCATTTAAACTTCAGAGCAACTCTCTGCCCTAGGCAGTTGGTAGCTCCTGATTTTCTCAACAGTGGGAATCAGGAACTCTGTTCTCTTCCATCTGTTCATCTATATGGACTTCATCAGTGGATTTTTTGCCTTCTGGCCAGTTGGAAACCCAAACGAGATCAGAGGAACGGAGGAGAGTGAGGTCAGGGTATTAGTTGCCTTGGATCCCTCCCAATGGCTCTTACTTGGTCTAGCTGTGTCCCTCTATCTAAATCTCTTCTTAATATTAACTCCCAACCAGACCTTCTCCTTCTAGGTTCTGGGCACTGCTCCTTTCCCTTCTCCTTTTACAGCTAAGGATGATAATAACTCCAGAGTGTTGGCTATTCCTTATCGTTTCTGTGTATACTACCCAAAGTTTTGTAAATGGTCTCTTTTATTAAACCCTCCTCAATCTATTTTAATTAGAGTGGGCCATCTGTATCCTGCTGGGACCCTGACTGATAGATAAGGGGAAGCTAGGGGACATTTTTTGAAACTGCAGGTACCTAACAGGTACATAACAAATAGATTTGTTTATTTGAGGTGACTTGGTGGATGCTGGTAGAGTGGATTAGGGAGCCAAAGACACTCAAACCATTCTTGCTATTACCACTATTCTTTTCTATTTTTATCAGTCTCAGCTGATGTTAAGGACTTCCCTTTCACCATGGGCACACTCTGTGCTTGAGTTCTTTCATTTGCAGACTCTCCATGTGGCTCCAATACTAGATTTTGCACTCCTTTAGGGTGGGAACTGTTTTATTCATCTATGTGCCCTTGACACAAGTACATCACTATGCTTTAGTAGGTACTTAGCACAGCCATAATTTAATGATCCATCTGCCTACCTCTAAGGATGAGCAGGAACTGAAGTACATTGGTAGACCACATTTTGCTTCTTGACGTTGGCTTCTATAAAACCTCAAACAATATATTGCTGATGTGTTATATATGTAAACATTATATAAATGGACGAGTCTAACTATTTTTTTTTTTTTGGCATCTGCTAGAGGAGAAAAATTGGATAGACGCCTTGAAGGCACCGGCAGTTGTAATATTTCAGTAGCATATACTGATCTGGTTACAATTTGAAATAATACAGAACATTTTTCTTTTCTCTCCTGAGTTTTTGCTGATTAAAATTTGTTCCCAAATGTTCTCAATTACCGGATATTGATGTTTCTTACTTTAAAAGCCTGATTGCAGATACCCTGGTAATAGTTTTTTACTTTTTAATTAATGATAAGCACTGAAGAAATCAGTATTAGAGCAGTTCCAGCTTTGACTTTTAAGGGTCGTAAATGCAGTGTGGTAGTGAAATGCATATTATAATTGAATAACAGGATTTTTTAAATGAAGGTTTTCATCACTAATTTTTTTTTTTATCACTAATGTTTTGATAGGCTTACATATCAGAAGGATAAAAGCGGTAGTGCTTGGTCAATTTACTGGCTGTGTTTTAAAGTCTAGTTTGTAAAAAGAGTAAGAATTCAGCTAACTTTTAAACTAGAATAAATTTCTTAATCTTACAAAGGAATAACAGTGTGGTGTTCCCCTTCAGATATAAAAGATATATTTTTTTCTTTGCAAATTGCAAATGGCTATCAGTGTGCTGAAATACAACTGGTATGAGTCCCCTGAGAGAGACACTTTCTGTAGACTGACACGAATTTATCTTAGGGGAATTTATATAGAGTAAATTATTTATATAAAAGCCTAAGGACCTTCTGCCATGCTTTAGGGTTTGTTTGTTTGTTTGTTTTGTACATGTCATTATAAAATGCCACAAGCAATCACAATTGGTCTATTTGTAAAAATCAATTAATTATTTTTTTGGCTTCGTTGGGTCTTTGTTGCTGTGCGTGGGCTTCTCATTGCAGTGGCTTCTCTTGTTGCGGAGCATGGACTCTAGGCACTCGGGCTTCAGTAGTTGTGGTTCGTGGGCTCTAGAGTGCAGGCTCAGTAGTTGTGGCGCACGGGCTTAGCTGCTCCACGGCATGTGAGATCTTCCCGGACCAGGGCTCAAACCCATGTCCCCTGCATTGGCAGGCGGATTCTTAACCACTGTGCCACCAGGGAAGCCCAAAACTGGTCTATTTTTGATGAGGAAAGGCTGCAACCAAACCTTTTTCAGCAGCAACCATGATGCATCAGACATGGAGAAAATGATGACAACAGAAGTGGAATAGAGCCATAGCAGAGTTGAAGGACAACCTGAGAACTGGCATAGAGTTTTGCTAAGCCATTGAGGGGGTTCCCACCCTACTAGTTCCCTTCTTTAAACGCTAAGAAGGGGCCTAGAGGAGGGAATTGAGCCTGGGGATTGGAGAGGTTATTGGAAGTATGGGCATCTGAGATGTGCTTATGATCTGCTTCCAATGATCAGTGCAGATGCTGGGTAAACTGCAGAGGAAACAATACCTAGATTTGGAATTTTTACTCTGAGTAATCAGTAGGTCTGATTTTTAAAAAATTACATTTGGAAATAATTATAGATTCATAGGAAGTAGTAAAGAAATACACAAGGAGGTCCTGTGGACCCTTTGCCCAGCTTCCCCCAATGATAATATCTTGCTTAACTATAGTACAATACAAAAACCAGGAAATTGACACTGGTATAATCTGTAGAGCTTATTCAGATTTTACCAGTTATACAGGCATTTTGTGTGTGTTTATGTATATTACGTGTGTAAGTGTAGTTCTATGCAATTTTATCACATGTAGTTTCATGCAATCACCAACACAATCAAGATACTTACCTGGGGCTTCCCTGGTGGCGCAGTGGTTGAGAGTCTGCCTGCCGATGCAAGGAACATGGGTTCGTGCCCCGGTCCGGAAGGATCCCACATGCTGCGGAGCGGCTGGGCCCGTAAGCCATGGCCGCTGAGGCTGCGCGTCCGGAGCCCATGCTCCGCAACGGGAGAGGGCACAACGGTGAGAGGCCCGCGTATCGCAAAAAAAAAAAAAAAAAGATACTTACCTGTACCATCATCACAAGACTCCTTCCTTCTACTCCTTCATAGCCACACCCATCCCCTCACATCATCCCCAACCACTAGCAACTGCTAATCTGTTCTTGATCTTGATAATTTTCATATTTCATGAATGTTATATAAAACTAACTGTACAGTATGTATCCTTTTGAGATTGGCTTTTTAAAAATTGCTAAAATTGTTCCATGTTACCGATGTACTGCAGTTTGTTTAAACACTCACCTATTGAAGTATGTTTGGATACTTTCTACTTTTTGGCTGTTACAAATAAGCTGCTGTAAACATTCATGTACAAACTTCTGCATGAGAATAAGTTTTCATTGCTCTGGGATAAGAGTACAATTGCCTAAGAGTACAATTGCTGGGTCATATGATAAGTCCATTTTTAATTTTAAAAGGAACCACCAAACATTTTTTCCGAAATCACTGTACCATTTTACATTGCTACCAGCTACGTATGAGTCATTCGGTTTCTCTGCATCCTCACCAGCATTTGATGTTATCACTGTTCTAATTTTTGCCATTCTGAAAGGTATATAGTGGTATCTTATCATGATTTTATTTTATTTATTTATTTTTTAACACCTTTATTTCTTAGGTTGTTTCCATCTCCAGGCTATTGTAAATAGAGCTGCAATTAACATTTTGGTACATGACTCTTTTTGAATTATGGTTTTCTCAGGGTTTATGCCCAGTAGTGGGATTGTTGGGTCATATGGTAGTTCTATTTGTAGTTTTTTAAGGAACCTCCATACTGTTCTCCATAGTGCCTGTACCAATTCACATTCCCACCAGCAGTGCAAGAGTGTTCCCTTTTCTCCACACCCTCTCCAGCATTTATTGTTTCTAGATTTTTTGATGATGGCCATTCTGACTGGTGTGAGATGATATCTCATTGTAGTTTTGATTTGCATTTCTCTAATGATTAATGATGTTGAGCATTCTTTCATGTGTTTGTTGGCAGTCTGTATATCTTCTTTGGAGAAATGTCTATTTAGGTCTTCTGCCCATTTTTGGATAGGGTTTTGTTGTTGTTGTTTTGTTATTGTCTTAGCATGGTTTTAAATTGCATTTCTCTAATGGCTAATGATGTTGTACGTCTTCATGTGCTTGCCACCTGCCTATGCTCTTTGGTGAAATATCTCTTCTTGTCTTTTCCCCATTTTCTAATTGGATTTTTGTTGTTGCTGTTTTGTTTTTTTGCTATTGAGTTTTGAGAATTCTTTATATATTCTAGATACTAGTCTTTTGTCAGATATGTAATGAGGTCAGCCTAGGACTTCACTGCTGCTGCCTGCAGATCAGACTGCCCATTGGTGCGTCAGAGACTGGAGCTCCTCACTGGGTTTCTATTAGGCTTCCCCTTTTCTGGTCCTTTGGCTAGAGAGAGCAGGCTCTTCCTGCTCTGGTGCCCAGTCCAGGGTATATGGGAAATAAACAGAAAACCAGGGGACTCACCACATTGTTGTCCTCCAAGTTCTGAGGTCCCTAGCCAGTGACCATTTTTCCAGGTTTCAGAGTTCTTTTATCATTTTCTGATGAATAATTTCCAGGGTATTTAGTTGTATTTAGAGGGAAAAATGAGTAGAGCAGAGAAAAATGAATTCACACCATCTTTTTCTAGAACCACCTTTTAGATATGATACTTAAGAAGTCATTTTGTATCAGAAAGCAACAGGAATGATTTTCCTGCAGATGTTATCTGACAATATGAGAGCATTGTAAGCTTTTACTTTTTACCATTGTTATCTTAAGTGGCCTTTGCATTATGGTGACCTCTTAAGATTAAAGGCTTAAAGGTGACTGTCTTTAATACCAGTGCTTGAAAATATTTTCACTAGTTTGGGACAAAAGTGTTGTATGGACTCTGATACATTGCCCAGATCCTCCTTCAGGAGCTAAGGACTCATTACCCTGCCTGCTGGGGATGCTGCCCACAGACAGCCCTCTTTCAAAGGCACGTCTCTTTCATGAGGTGGTCTGTCTCCAGTAACTCAACACTGGAGGGTATAAAGGACCCTGCCCTCTCACCCCAAAACAAGACAGCCCATGTTCATTATTCCGCACAAGTTACCATTGGAACTTCTGCCAATTCTGCTTCCTTTCTCTCCCTCCCTTTTTTTCTATAGATGTTGATCCCCAAAGCACTCCTTTAAAAACCTCCTTCAAGATAAATGTGTGAAGAGTCTGTTGCTTGGGGAATACAACCTGCCTTAAAAGTTTTCTTTTCTGTAGGTTTTCTGCTGTCTTTTCCTAAATGAAATTGTCCATGGAAAGAAATCTAGTTCTCCTAGAACTAGGATGTTTTTATTTATTCTTATAATGAAGCGATGGGCACACTAGATGGAAATGCTGTTTGTTTTCAAAATCTTCACTTGGAAGAATAAAAAGCTGGGATGCTAAACATTTCTCCCCCGTTTTTGAAATTTGTAAACTGTGGCTTACAATTCTTATAGATTTCTTGGGCCTATCTCTTTTCATGAAGCGTGATCACCAAACACAGCCATTCTTGTAGATGACTGTTTCAGAAAGTTTACTTGAGTCTGCAGTCACATCTTCTGCAGTTGCTGTTAACACTTAGTTCTAGCATGCTAAGTGTATGGTCCCTGGCACCGTGTTCTCCATGTGGCATTCTAGTCTGAGTTTCTCTGCTTAATTCAGAAGTTTAGAACAAAACCATGGTAGTGGCAGTGCCATTATCTTTAAGCTTTTTTCTTAGCAACCAGCTGATTGCAGTGTGTAAACAGTAGGTTGCACTTTACTCACTCATGTTTACCTCCCACCAAGAACTGGTTACTCTTTCACATATCTCCTGATTTATTTCCCACAGTGCTTCTAAACTAAGTACGTGGAGATCTCCTACGTACTTTAAAGTCACTCCTGTGCTTATTCATTTAGAATTTTCTCTACCTAAATTACGGTGAACCGTGGAAGAAACTTAAATAAGTCCATTGCATTTTTTTAAAAAGTTATTATGAAGATAATATATATTTGATTTTATTCAGTAAATGTGTACCTAAAGACACCATTAAATTGAATTTTTGTAAGCGTAATAAAAATGTAAATGCATTAGAAAAGCCTACTGTTCCTATGGTGAGTCTTTTCTGAAAGGTAAGTGATAAATCTTTACTTCATGTTTAAATCAGACTTTTTACTATAGCAGGGTCTTCTTGAAAAGGTGAAAGTAAACCAGGTCCATTCTCATATTTCTTTCTGAACTGCAGTATGGTTCAAATGGGCTAAAATAGAAGGTAAGGAGGGGGTTAATAAAAGTAGATTTTAATAAAATTAAGGGCATTTGTTTCTCATAGAGGTTACTGAATACCTCCTTACTGATAACAGTCTCCAAGAAAATGGTATAATGTTGAGAAACATTTAATAAGGGAGTACATCCTCAAAATCGTTAACCCTTCCAGTTTATTAAAAGTCTATATGAGTGTCAATTATAAATATTTATTCAAGATATTTCCCTGATATTACAACATATAATATCCTCTAAAAAGTGTTCCCCTTCAAAAACTGTACTCCTTCTCTGGAGTTTGTCCTTGGAAAAAGATGGCTCAGCTTACTGGTTAGTCTTCCATTCTGTGGTATCAGTTGTTCATGGTCTCTTCATGGGTATTAAAATTATGGTAACAATCTTGACAAATTATGGTAACAATCTTGAAAGTGGACTTGATAAAAATTTTATGATGGAGCATGTCCCTTGATCCTTTTCAGCCTGGGTTTTTTTCTTCTTTTTTTTTTTTTTTTTTTTTTGTGGTAAGCGGGCCTCTCACTGTTGTGGCCTCTTCCATTGTGGAGCATAGGCTCCGGACGTGCAGGCTCAGCAGCCATGGCTCACGGGCCCAGCCGCTCCGTGGCATGTGGGGTCCTCCCGGACCGGGGCACGAACCCGTGTCCCCTGCATCGGCAGGCGGACTCTCAACCACTGCGCCACCAGGGAAGCCCTTAAGCCTTGGTTTTCTTCATCTACAAAATGTATAAAGTAATATTTGTCACATAGAAGTCTTGTGAGATTCGATTCAGTTGAGAATACTTTGTGGTCTTTACAGTAATAATCAGACACAGGCTGTTATTTCTGACTTTCTAGATTTTTTTTTCTGAAAATATAATTACAACAAGGCTAACTCTTTGGTCAGTGCTTCCCAGATTTTGAAACCATTCTATAGATTTCTCTTTGGAGATTCACGATTGCCATGCCCAGAAAGCAAAGTTGGTTTGTTTCGTCTTATTATCTTTAATTTTTGTCTTTTTTTTTTTTTTTTCAGAAGAGAAAACTGAAAGCTGAGGGTCAGTGGGTTAAGTCATTCATCCTAGGTCACATATTAAATAAACAGCAGACCCAAGGCTATAGCCAGGCTCTCTGACTGCTAGTCATTTTTAGGAGGGGCAGCACTCAATACTGTAATATGAGGACCAAGTGGATAATAGAACTGAGTGATGTGTGAACCTAATGGGAGTGATGGGAACATTGGTGAACTAGAGAACGCACATGCAATGATCTGGGAAGTACAACGCTGCCACCTGGCTCTAGTGAGCTGTTGCCAAGGGGGATTTCTGGTCTAGTATGCTAAGATCTGATTTTTTTTGTTTTAAAGAAAGAAGCCAGAAATTCAGATTTTTATGTAAAAATATCACCACCTCCTAAAAGAAGCAAAGAGACAGACACACAAACACCGGGTAGTAGTAGCATTTTATTTTTCCTTGTTGCAGTCTGTGGCTGTGAGGTGCTTCTCTTCCCTGGCTTTGGATCCATTAGATGCTGAGTGAAGAAGATTGTAACGTGCCTGAGGGCAGGGATTATTGTTGTGTCCCAAAATCTAGCAAGGTGCCTGCTATTACACAACGTGCTAGTACAGGCTCTTGAATGGATGAATAAAGCAGTGGTCCCCAACCTTTCTGGCACCAGGGACCTGTTTTCTGGAAGACAATTTTTCCACGGATGTGGGGTGGGGGAGGGATGGTTCAGGAGGTAATGTGAGTGATGGGGAGCGGCAGATGAAGCGTCCCTCGCTAGCCCGCCACTCACCTCCTGCTATGCGGCCTGGTTCCTAAGAGGCTGCAGACATGTAACGGTCCTTGGCCCGCGCGTTGGGGACCCTGGAATAAAGAACCACAACAACAGCCAAAGGGTTCCTACAACATGCATCTTGGGACCTGAGTCAGCCCACAGGTCAGCACTGTGTCATCTTTTCTACTCCAAAAATATTCAGGCAGGTGATAATTTCTAGATTGTTTCTCAAATGGAAATTATAGTAAGTTAAAATTAGGGTGAAATTTTTTTATCTGTTTCTTGAATTACTGAAAAATATTAATTACATGGAGTACAGGTATATGCCAAAAGTTTTAATAACTTAATTTTCAATAATTTCAGTATCTGAATACTCATATGTTTTAGGCATGGTGGTGTTTGAAAATTATAACTTTCTTCAAGGGAATCTCAATTCAAATATGCCTATACTTAAATATAGATATGAATTCATATCTATATCTAGTATAGATATGAATTCATATCTATCATATCTATCTATCATAGATATCATATCTATCTATCATATTCATATCTATCATATCTAGTATAGATATGAATTCATTTTTCTTAAAACATTTCCTGTTTATTATAAAGAAAAAAATGCCATATGTCACTTTGGTTGATGTTGATGTTGATTATATATATATGTAGGTGTGTTGTCATGGATTCAAACACATAATTCTAAAGAGTTTAGAAATACTTTACCTACTATATTATGGACATCAAGATTTTTCATGGGCAAAACCTTGGCTCCCTTATTTTTCTTTAAATGATAAAATATAAGCAATGATATTTAGGTTGGGTCCTTATAGCAACAACCAAAAGCCACAATTAAGACCAAAATCAGAAACGTGAATGATAGGAGCTGTGATTGTCTGTCCTATCTGTGATTGGTTTCAAAAGGTAGAGATATAGTTTTGTTTTGTTTTGTGTTTTTTGCGGTACGCGGGCCTCTCACTGTTGTGGCCTCTCCCGTTGCTGAGCACAGGCTCTGGATGCGCAGGCTCAGCGGCCATGGCTTATGGGCCCAGCCGCTCCGCGGCATGTGCGATCTTCCCGGACTGGGGCACGAGCCCGTGTCCCCTGCATCGGCAGGCGTACTCTCAACCACTGCGCCACCAGGGAAGCCCAGAGATATAGTTTAATGTAATATTTTATTCCACCCTGAGAACATGTCATTGTTCCCATTTTAATTAAGAAGATGAATAGTTAGAGAAGCCCATACCCAGAAACCTGCTTGCACCACGCCATGCATCCAACCTTTGGGTAACCTGTTGAAAACAAAACCAAACAATCGACCTCCAATCATCTCACCACACTCCAACTTGAAGTTCAGCTTCACAGTTAAATAACTTGCCAACTTCAGATTAGCAATAAACAGCAACTCAGGATCTGTAGGGTTTATAAGCAAGTCAGAAGTGGTGCTTAAAATGATTACATTCCTAAGCTCACAGTTATCACAGCTTAGAACTAATTTTTATGCCTTAAATAAAAGCAAAAGAATCTACACAAAGCACTTCATTTTCTGGGAAGGTTAAATTAAAATTAAAGTGTTCACTGGGAAGTCATCCTCTTTCAAATGCATTTCCTAAGAATCACCTACTTGAGGAGAGAGTAGCTACTGTAATTTTAATTTTTCGGGTATAAGTCCTTTTACTTTCTAACAATAGATATAGAGAGGCCACTAGTATTTTTTTTAAGTATGATATTTAAAAAATTATTCTGCAAGGCAGTTCTTCCAGGTTTACAGATTGTACACATTTATACAGTGTGGTAATTTATTTACCCAAATAGGTAGCAGAGAGAGTCTGAAACTGAAACAGACAATATTCCAGAGAGATCTAAAGTAGGCAGTGAATAATAGCCAGAGTAGCACCTTGGATTATGTCACGTGTCTCCTGCAGAGTCCAAGTGACTTTGCAGCTCTCTTTGAAACATTCTACATAACATCTAGGTCAGGGTCTGGGAGAGAGAGAGAAAGACCCCTGGGACGGCTGTAGCCACGGCAACTGGGTTCTTGCTGCATGAGGAGCTAAGAGGGGAGAGAGGTAAATCTCCCTCTCCAGCTTTGGCAGCTCAAATGTATTGGGGCTAGGGGGAATTCCATTTGAGATCTCCACTAACTTTCATATGGTAGGAGTCCAACAAGTTATCTCTTTGACCGTCTAGGCAGCAGATGTATTAAACTATTTTCCCATGAAATCTGTTTGGAATGAGTGCCTTTAAATTTTTTTGTAAACATTAAAAAATCTGAATTTCTAGAATCTCTTTAAAAATTGGAAAATCTGACCACACTGTACCATTATTATACCCTCATGGTCTAAATTGGCTGGATCTGAGCTGTAGCTGTGTGGTTTAGATGGGGTATGTGCTCCCCACATGACCATACACATACACTTATCCACACAACTGGTTTCACTTATTTTCTCACCTGTCTGGCTCCGGAGTACTCCTGAGTTTGCAATTCCTGTTGTGCAGACTGGTTGAAGTGATTTTATCTATTTTATCTATTCATTTGTCTATTGATCTCCAGGCTCAGATTCCCAGTTCCTTAATGAGCATTTCTATCTCAGTGTCCCTCCACCTCCTGACTCCACATGTCCAATGCCAAAATCTTTTCCATTCCCTCAGTGCTCAATGATATTTTAAGCATTAATCTATATTATCTCATTTAATTTTCTAAAAAGTAGGTATATGTATTTTTCTTTTCACAAATGGGGAAACTGAGGGTATAGAGGCAGAATTCAGATTTAAGATGGTTTGATTTCAAAGTTCATTTTCAGTGTCAGTACTGTTTCAGGAGGATAAGGGACTACACCATGCTTTTTCTCTGTCTTTTTAAAAATCTTTTTGCAATGTGCTTAGGAACATGTAAGCATAATGAAACATAATACACTTGGTGATTATGTTACTGCCTCTTCTTTATTCTCCATCTTTCAAGACATACAAAACATGTCTATATACACTGTTAGGATTGCAATTCACCATTTCCACAAGGCGAGACTCTTAGTCCTGATAGCAATTCAGAATGATCTAGATCAGTGCTATACAAATGAAATACAATGTGAGCCACATATATAATGAAAAAAAAAAACTGATGGCCACGTTAAAAAAGTAAAAGGAAGGAGGTAGAATTAATTTCAATATATATTTTATTTAACCTAATATATCCAAAATATTATCATTTCAACATGTAATCAATATTTTTAAATTATTGAGACATATTTTGTATTATTTTTAGTAGTAAGTCTTCAAAATCCTGTGTATATTTTATACTCCTGGCATATATCAGTTCAAACTAGTCACATTTCAGTTGCTGAATAGACATGTGTGGCTCATAGCTACCGTAATGGGCAGCCCAGGTCTAGGTCATTAGCCTTACTTACAGAGGGAAAGTCAGGCAGAGGGGTATGGTTCCTGTGGTGGCCAAGGCACAACTCAAACTTTCTAAGCCCCGATTCATACCTTCTCCTGCAACTAATGCTGTGAGCCCTGGGCTGTGCAAAGAAAGAGAGTTTTGGAATGAATTATTTATTCTTTTTTTATGGATACAGCTGCTCAGTGTTTGGGAAACCAAGGAGTTGGGATAATTTTAGTATTTCTCTCCTGCTCTCAGTGCAGTTCTAGGGTTTTAATGGAGGGACTTAGGATATGATTTCACAGGAAAGTGTTTTATCTCTTGGGGTAGTTCATAGTCCCTTGCCAGCCCGAGGTGAGATCGTAAGTCCAAATCAGTTCACTTCTCGAGGAATTTACCTTTTGCCTACCATCAGAGAGAGTGGGTGAACATACAGAGAGAAGGATGTGTAACATTGTTGGGAATGTGAAAACTTCACTGAAGAAGAAACTAAAGAACAATGCAGTAAAGTGTGCAATAGTCGCTAAGGTAGTTTCTGGCAGTGCCAGAATGGACAGCCTGAATGTGGAATGAAAGTAACTTTGGTTGAAGCTCTAGTAACTATGATTTGTAATACCCGGAGATGCAGACTAAAGGCAATCAATTATGTATGACCTGTTATTACTTTGTGAAAACTGGTCCTGGATTGTTTTATTATTTGATAGTGTTTTTCCAGGAAAAATAAGCTTTCTTTTGCTCCCATTTTTCACTGAGATAGATGCAGAAAAACTCAGAACTGTTCTAGTGAGCATATATTTCTAGCTAGTCTACCGATCTGAATTTCAGGTTGCGATGATATGGTCATAAAAATTTGCCCTGGGCACATTTTTGGCTGATCTTAGATGAAAAGCATTTTTTAATGCCACATGATGAGATTTAATGACTCTTGTCTTGCAGGTTGGGGTGCTCTGTCAGGAAAATGAAATAGTTCCATTTGGATTCTTTTTCTATGCTGGAAGCCCTCTGAATTTCCCTTATTAAAATGCCAGAAAGTGCTGTTTAAACATATGGTCTGCACTTCAATTGTTCCATAGTCTCCTGTTATTATTTTTATTCTTTATAGAGCACCCAGGTACCTGAGGTATATTTCTCATATAGAAAAGAAGGGACCTTGCCCCCTTGAACTTTCATGTCATGTAGACTAATTCAGCACAAATGAAAGATAAGGCATGAAGAAGGCATTGGCAATCACTGAAGTGGTTTTGAGAAGCTGGTCATGGCCATAGTTTGACATGCTTTCTGGTTGTCCTGCGACTAAGCTGAACTTTTCTTCATCTGTTCCCTGTGGTTAGTTGCCTTCCCTGTGGCTGACAGTATGGGTAGAGCTGTTTAATATAGAAACGGGGAAGCAGCTTTGGGAATTAACAGGCTCCCAAGTGGTCCTGAGGTTAGACTTCTCTCAAATAGAGCAGTCAGGGACTTCCCTGGTGGTGCAGTGGTTAAGAATCCGCCTGCCAATGCAGGGGACATGGGTTCAATCCCTGGTCTGGGAAGACCCACATGCCACGGAGCAGCTAAGCCCGTGAGCCACAACTACTGAAGCCTGTGTGCCTAGAGCCCATGCTTCGCAACAAGAGAAGCCACCGCAATGAGAAGCCCACGCACCGCAACGAAGAGTAGTCCCCCAGCCGCAACTAGAGAAAGCCCACGTGCAGCAACGGAGACCCAACACAGCCAAAAATAAATAAATAAATTTATTTTAAAAATAGAGCAGTCAGCATTTGTTTATTTAGCTAACTCTGATCCCCTGAAGTTATATTTTAAAATTATTAAGGTAAAACGTACACACTAATTGTTCCATAGTCTCCTGTTATTATTTTTATTCTTTATAGAGCACCCAGGTACCTGAGGTATATTTCTCATATAGAAAAGAAGGGACCTTGCCCCCTTGAACTTTCATGTCATGTAGACTAATTCAGCACAAATGAAAGATAAGGCATGAAGAAGGCATTGGCAATCACTGAAGTGGTTTTGAGAAGCTGGTCATGGCCATAGTTTGACATGCTTTCTGGTTGTCCTGCGACTAAGCTGAACTTTTCTTCATCTGTTCCCTGTGGTTAGTTGCCTTCCCTGTGGCTGACAGTATGGGTAGAGCTGTTTAATATAGAAACGGGGAAGCAGCTTTGGGAATTAACAGGCTCCCAAGTGGTCCTGAGGTTAGACTTCTCTCAAATAGAGCAGTCAGGGACTTCCCTGGTGGTGCAGTGGTTAAGAATCCGCCTGCCAATGCAGGGGACATGGGTTCAATCCCTGGTCTGGGAAGACCCACATGCCACGGAGCAGCTAAGCCCGTGAGCCACAACTACTGAAGCCTGTGTGCCTAGAGCCCATGCTTCGCAACAAGAGAAGCCACCGCAATGAGAAGCCCACGCACCGCAACGAAGAGTAGTCCCCCAGCCGCAACTAGAGAAAGCCCACGTGCAGCAACGGAGACCCAACACAGCCAAAAATAAATAAATAAATTTATTTTAAAAATAGAGCAGTCAGCATTTGTTTATTTAGCTAACTCTGATCCCCTGAAGTTATATTTTAAAATTATTAAGGTAAAACGTACACACCGTGGAAGTTTATAAAGTATGCTGACCTTAAGTTTACAGTTTGATGTTATTTTTAAATACATATATATCTGTGTGTAACCATCATCTAGATCCCGGTAGAGAACCTTTTAAAGCTCCCCAGCAGGCTCTTTTGTTCTTCTTCCAAATGTTTTCCAAATACACTCCCTCAAGAGGTAACTATACTATTTTGATATCAACAACAATTAGTTTCACCGGTTCTTGAACTTCATATAGATGGAATCACACAGCATGTAGTCTCTCCTTTCTAGCTTCTTTCAATGAACATATTTGTAAGATTCATCCATGTTGTTGGGAGTGCCAGTTCATTCTTTTTGTTTCCATGGACTATTTCATTGCATTAATAGACCACGTTTTATTGATCCATGTTCCTGTTTGTGAGCATTTGGATTGCTCCCAGTTTTTAAAAAATTCTGTTTTGGTTCAGATTCTACCATGGTCAGTACTCATGCAGGGACCCTGGAGCACAGAGATGCTCTATGCTCATGGAAACCTCCATCCTATCTCCAGTAGGTTTGTATTCTACCCTAAAGGATCTGGGTAATTGCTTAGTCCTCCACCTCATCCTTCCCTCTCTTCTTCCTAATAGTAATACTACTACTACTAACAGCTGTTATTCCCTGAACACGTACCATGTGCCAGGCACTAGTGCTACTCTGTGTTGTGAGTAGTGTCTCATTTAATTCTCACCAAGACCCTGGGAGGAATTATTATCACAGGTTTTACAAGGAGAAATGAAGCCTTTAGTAAGTTAAATGGATTCCCTAAGACTACACGGCACATTAATGGCAGAGCAAGGATTCAAACCTAGGTTTCCTGACCCACACTGTGTTCTTAATCACTGTACATACTGACAAAGACAGGATCCTTAGGATCTATAAGGAACTGACACCTGTGAGTGGAACACAATTTTGTCCATTTTCTTCCTCCATGACCAAAAAAAGCAGCTGTAGATTTAAAAATGTTGGAATCCATCATGCCCCAACTTTAGGACTTCAGTGGCTCTGCTCGTTGTTGATGCAGAACCCGAAGTCTGTACCATGGCCCCCAGGGCACCCCACAACCCGTCTACTTCCACCTGCCACCTGGACCTTATCTCCCCTCCCCCAGCCCTCCCTCAGTGCCCTCTGCCCACACTGAACTTCACCTGCTCTGGAACAGCCAGGCTTGTTCCTGTCATTGGCTCTCCTGTTTTGCCATTCTCTCTGCCCAGAGCACTCTTCTGGCTCCTTCTTGTCAGCCAGCTCTCAGCTCACATGTCACCTTCCTAGAGAGTCTTTTCCTGACCACCCATTATGAAGGGCCTGTCTCTCTGTCACATTGCCTTACTTGATTTCCTTCCTAACAGTTACTACCCCCAGACTTATTTTAATGGATTATGTACGTGTCTGTTTTATCTAACCTCGGTCCTCAGGTCCTAGAAAAGAGTCTGACACTTTGTTTTCCACAAATACTGACTGAACGAGTGAAGGAATGAGTAAGTGTGCATTTCCAAGATTCCTGGGGCTCTATGAGATATTTCCTTGTGTATTTTATAAAGGAAGAAAATCTTAATTGAAAAATGTGACTTTATAGGCTGAGGGGTCCAATCTGCCGGAGATAAAATGGTGAGGGGAGGGGAGCTATGCACATTATTAATTTTATGTGTGCAAACATGCTCACAATCGCAGAAATTGACTTCTGGCAATAAAGCAATTTTCCAAATGTCAGAACTAACCAGACGGTTCTGGAAAGTGGTTCTTTTCTTGTTGTCATTGTTTATTGTTTTGTTTTCTTTTTTTTATTGCTCTTTATGAAATACTAGAATGGGGAAACCATCTCATATATATGTCTAGCCTGGAGCATAGCATAGCATGTGAAACAAATCATACAAATTAACACATACTTTTATACTGGAGTTTAAAAATAAGAAATGTTACAAGAATAGCAAAAGTAGATGCTCTCTCATCACCACCACCTCATTCTAATATGACATACCTTGGAATCATTAATGATCCTTTGTTCTGCTTAATGCATGGGGTCAATGTGAAGACCTTTAGGAACAAGCTGCTCCTTATCTTCTGCTGCTGCTTTGCCATTTGGAAGGCTGCAGGCCAGTTCCTGTAAATTACAGTCACCGTTCTCCTAGCTATTGCTGAATTGGTAGGAAGTTTTTAATATAAACGTCTTCAGTTTGTGGATATAGATTAAAATTCCTGGGCCCCAAGCAAGCTTTGTCAATGGGACTTGCAGCCCGTTGCTCCTAAAATATTGTATGCCGGGCACCCTAGGGCATGCACAAGAGTTGTGTGTGTGTGTGATGGACAGGGTTGGGATTTTCATGCCCTGTGGAGGAAAGAAAAGCCATGTTAGGAGAATCGTATCCACATGGTTGGGCTAGAAGGGGTTAAAGATTGGGTGTCTCTTCTAGCCTAGGCAGAATGTCTTATTACCTCACATCAAATTGCATCCCTTACCTCTGATTCAAGTCTGCACATTCATCTCTTCCACCTTAGGCTTTTATTGAAGCTTCCACCTCTAGGCAGTGCACAAACGCAAACTTCTGTTTGCTGTCTCTGAGTGATGATATTAATTCCAATGCCCAGCGATAATGCATTGCTTATTAAACACTGTAGCAATAACCATTAGATAGTAATTCAAAGGGAAACTAAAAAGGGTGGTAAAACACCCTTTTCCCCCTCAGCAAAAATGACCAGAATTGAACAAAAGCAGAACTTCCCTGCATAGCAGTGGGGAGGGGTTAAGAGTCTCCATTGCTGACATGCTGTGTGGTCTATGAAGAATTATTTAACTTCTCTAAGCTTCAGGTGACACATCTATAAACTGAGAATAATAACTGTACCTACCTTCTAGAGTTGTCACAAAGGTTAAATGAGAAATATATGTAGAACCCTCAGCATATGAGACACTTGTCTCATATGTAGTAAGAGCTTGATTAAAGGTCATCAGAATAAGATCTCTTAGTAAGAACTGTGCTGTCATCTACATGTGGCATGCTGTCTGTGCACTATGCAACAAACCCAGTAGAGACACCTTAAAATACTGATGCTGGCTTCCAACACTGCTGGGCGGGGGTTTGGGGGGACGGTATATAAACCAAGGACTTCAGTAGAAAAACCTACGTCATGTCTCTGCCTTATCACCAGATTATCTTAAATCCCTTTAAAAAAAAGTCATGGGCATTTGAAAAAAACTTTCATCAGGTATCTTTTAGAATCAGGATTATATACTAAGCAATGCATTGATTTAAGATTCTTGAGATTCTTAGTATACTCAGTTTCATAAAGAGCCCCTCCTTTCTAGAAAGTCATCTTGAACCAGGAGACTTAAAATGCAAAATTCTGAGGGATTGGGCTCAAACTGATGTGTCAACTCTCCCCAACCATCTTGTCCAGGCTGAACATTATTGAACAGCCCTTGATGCTCCCAGCACATCCCCACTATTCCTCCTTCTTCTTCTATGTTGATCACTTGCTGGAAGATTCTTTCCCCCTCTTTGTTGCCAGTCAGCTAATGCTCATCCTTAGGATCTCAAATGGAGTATCATTTCTCCTGGAGAGCTTCTTGGTCTCCCACATCTGTTCCATGCTTGGGTCTATGCTTGAATTGCCCTGGAATGCCTCCATTTTATTTTGTCCTACTTAATTATTCATGATTATTTCCTTAATGTTTGTCCTCCCCACTAGATTGTTAGCTCCATCTGGATAGAGATTCTTCTGTTTAACACTGTATTACACAGTCCTTGGCACACGTTAGGTGCTCTATCTGACAAGTATGGTGAGTAAAGCTTACTCTTTATGAGAATTTTTTCTTTCATGTTGCACATAAATGGCTAACAAACTAGATTACATTCTTCTCTTATATTGTAACAGTTCTCATCCACTATATTTATTTATTTTATTTTTTGATTTTTATTGGAGTATAGTTGATTTACAATGTTGTGTTAGTTTCAGGTGTACAGCAAAGTGACTCAGATACATATATCTACTCTTATTTATTTAAAAAAAATTTAAATATATATATTTTAATATTTATTTATTTACTTAGGCTGTGCTGGGTCTTAGTTTCAGCATGCGGACTCTTAGTTGCAGCATGCAGGGGTCTAGTTCCCTGACCAGGGATCGAACCCCGACCTCCTGCATTGGGAGTGCAGAGTCTCATCCACTTCATCCACTATATTTAAAGTTTGCTTTTTGTACCATTGAGATGATTGTGTGCTGCTTTTATAGGTTACAATTTAATAGCATTTCAAGAAGCAGCTTTTGATTTTTAAAGAAGTCACTATTTAATACACTGGTACGATAGTACAAGGTGACATTCCCTGTCTCTCTAAGATGCCTTAAGTCTTCAAAGCACATCACACAATTTCATAAAAGGTAAAGATATTGATTTTAAAATCCTGATGGAAAAGAAGGCAGAGCCTAATGTTTGAATCTGAGTTACAATCAGATATAGTAAATCACCGAGAACAAAGGGCAGATAACTCAATACCTAGAATCACGAGGCTGAAAGAGAACTTGAAGGACCCCATTTCACTCCTCTTGTCTCATTGAAGAATCAGACCACCTGGAAAACCTTTGGTCCTTGTCTAATTGTTTCTGAGCTAAACTGTGGACATATTGCTATGGCTCTGTAAAATGATGTTAACTTTATGTCCTTGTTTAGGATTGTGTAGTAGCTATGAGCTGCCTGCTATATCATGTTTAAGTTCTGCGTACTTCTCAAGGCAGTTTGACCTCAGGCCCTATCCCAACTTGGCTAACTTAGTCCCTACTACTCACATATGGTCTGGCCTCTCTGTCATTGTACTATAAATGCAATGTGAGGTATGTCACTTAGTTTCATGCTGGAAACAAAATGAGAAGACCGAGTCCCTACTCTCAAGGAGTTTATGGTCTGCTGAGTGAACCAGGTAATGTAGGCTTATTGAATATATGCTATATGCAAAGCACTATCAGAGATATAAAAATGAACAAGACCTATAAGAACTAATGAGTAAGTGTCTATAGGGAATATAGAACATTTCCAGGTTCACAGCACTTGTGGAATAAATGTCGGCTGCTGTTCCTGTGATGCTGATGAGATATCTGGCTTTAATATTTGAGTGTGTGGTAAAGCCATCTTTGAGGACCAGAGCCCATGAGGTAGAGCTCAGTATGGGCCTGGATACACAGTTTTGGCTAGAGAAAAATTGAAAATATTTGGGACATCAGACTGGCAATATCCAGCAGTCAGCAATTGAGGAATGTGAGATTCAGGAGCATAATTAGGTAGAAAGATGTATGTTGAATAGTAAGGAATCCAGACGATTTTATCAGCCAGTCTCGTTCCATTTCAGGCCATTAGGTACACAATTTTTTTCTGTTAATATTTCAGTCTGCTTGCCTATTCCTCAAATTTAACTGAAAGATGTATATGCCAGTATTCAGAAAGGTGGATGTAAATAAAATTAAATTATTTTTTTTAAAAAAGGCCACGATTCAAACTGGCCTTCAGAACACCCTGAATCTAGTGGGATAGAGCAGGGGCAGACAGACTAAAAAAGAACTAAAATACAAGGCAGGCTTTTATCGTGATGGTCATTCAGTGGTTCTTAAAATGTGGGCCGTGGACTATCAGGATCAGTATGACCTGGTGGGGTAGGCAGAGTAATGGCCTAACATATGCACATCCTAATTCCTGGAGTGACTTTTCAGGTGTGATTAAGGATTACAGTTGTCTTACCAGCTATATTTGTCACATGGTTTCCCTCGTGACCACAGGCAATGGGGCATTATGATTGACAACACCGCCAGGAACACAGGAAACTTTGGGGAGTTCCTCAATGCAAAGAGAATAATATTACCAGAAGGAAGATGATATTGTTTGCTGGAGGGACAAAACAAAACTATCTGCTATGAGTTTATGACTTTACTGGTCACTTAGAGAAGGAAAGGCATTCTTATATGAAGGAGGAATTTGTGCCGGGGCCCAGCGGTAGCAAAATACAGAATATATTCAGGAAGTGGCAGAAAAGGATTATAGCCCCAGTGTGGCACAAGAGGGTGGGGGTGGGGGGGACACGTGGTGGGAGATGAGTTTGGAGGCCCTCACCTGCAGTGAGCTTGGATTATATTCTGTGGTGATGGGGGCCACATATGGTGTTTTCTGAGCAGGGGTAAAATGATGAATATGGGCTTTAGAAAGCAAAGTTTGGGTTCTCACCATTGCTTGAACATCAGGTCTACTTCTCAGTAGTACTAGTTTTTACCATCATATGTGCATGTTGAATGCTGATGATGTGTCACTCTAGGGATTCTCCACGCATAGATTTTGTTCAGAGATGGTTTTCCCACTGTGGGAAACTTTGTCTTTCAAACTCTTAGATCACCCACAGTAAGGAATATATTTACACACACACACACACACACGGAGGTACACACAGCTTCATGAAAGTATACCCACTCTGTGAGATATTTTCTATTCAATTCTATTTTAGTTTTTAAAAAAATTCTGGTCACAATTCCCTAAATTGATTTCTTGACCACTATTGGGTTATATCATGCAGTTTGGAGCATACTACTTTAAAGGAAAGAGGCAGTATCTTATTCTTTTTGATATCTTATTTATTTATTTATTCTTGTGTGATTAAAGCTTTACCGGGGATCAGGCAGGGACCATGTTCGGGAGCAAGGCCTGAATACCAGGCCAACAATCATATATACAAAGCTCTGAATATTTGGGTAGGTATATTTGGTGGATGAGAGAGGAATGAAGGGTCAGTAGAAATAATGACACATCTTTACTATAATAAATGTCAAAGCTTAAGAACAACAGCATTGACAGATCGACTTGTAATTACACCACAATGAAGATCAGAACTGCTTTATATGAAATGAACTCCGCTCCACGAATAAGGTATGGATCACTATGTGATGCCAAATCTGTAAAACTGGTGTCCGATGCAGAATGATGAGAGCTACTATGCAAGGGTGTACACAGAGTTTGATTTCTAGAATGGTATTCTCTTTTCCCAAAATGTCAAGGAGAGCCACATACACTGACTTCTGAGCTATAAGGCTGGGTGAGATGGAAGATGCTGTGGAAAAACTTCCCTTTTGTGGCATTTTCCACTTACTGAAATTTATCATTTTCATTAGGTTGATAGTATTTTTTGTCCAGGTCTGAATTTTAAAAAATATATTGTATTATCCTTATTTGCATTACTGTCATGTTCTTTTTAGCGTCTGTTTTCTGTCTGCCAATTTATGTTAAAAAAATAAAATAGAGAATAGTCCTTAAGAGCCACAGTATTTATTCTCTTATGGTTAAATTAATAAAATAATTCTTTGATTCTCAGTCATTGGGTTACAGTATATGTATATTAGGTTTTTATACATAGCCAGGAGTCAGAAAATCTAGGTTTTGATCCCTGCTCTGACGGTGTGTGACTGTATCCATACAAGGTACTTTCTTTTTTTTTGCGGTACTCGGGCCTCTCACTGTTGTGGCCTCTCCCGTTGCGGAGCACAGGCTCCGGATGCGCAGGCTCAGCGGCCATGGCTCACGGGCCCAGCCTCTCCGCAGCATGTGGGATTTTCCCGGACCGGGGCACGAACCTGTGTCCCCTGCGTCGGCAGGCGGACTGTCTACCACTGTGCCACCAGGGAAGCCCCAGTTACTTTCTTTAAGTCTCTGTTGCCCAGCTGCAGAATAGAGGTGAATTTTGCCTTCCCCACTGAGTGTTGCAAATTTGTAGAGATCAAATTAGTTAATGTATAGGAAAGAACTTTTTTATTGCAATGTTCTCTCCTGGAGATGTGTCAGGTCTTACTGGATAGAGTCGCTGTTTACAGCCCTGTATTGAGAAAGATTCTGAGGCTGGCTGGGCTCAACTAGAAAAAGTACTGTTGAACATTTGGAGATGTTTGCCGTGAGTGCAAACTTTGGGAGTGGTGAGCCTATGGGTCACGTGCTTGCCATTCTTGAGCAATACATTTAGATGGCATCACCTTCTAATCCATCTGTGCTAGCCTTAGGTTAGGCCCTACTCCAGATCTGTACGCTTGCTATGTGCTGCTCTTGTGGTTATTGAGCCGGGCCACTACTGCTGCCTTTAGTGGCTGAAGGCTATTGCAGTGACTTCTCCCAGCCCCTCCCATAAGCACTCACCTCGCCTCACCTACAGCCCCCCACCCACGCCGCTATTGCCAAGGCTGAGATGCACTAGACTGGCTCACCCACCTCCTATGGCCATGGGGTGGAAAACATTTGTCACCCTTCTTCTGCCTGATCAGCTGTCCTGAGAAGATCCCACAATCAGTTGTGCTTGAGAACAAGACTGAGGAAGGTACCCTTGGATCTGCTTTTCCTCTTTCCTTACCTCATTTCCCTCTTGCTTCCATGGGATGGCACGCTCTAATAAATTAGGCGCACATAGCATTTGGCTCAGGCAGTGCTTTTCTGTGGAATTTGGGATAATGTGACATCTAAATATACACAACAGTGTGTATACTGTATATACAAATAGCCATACACACAGACACACACACACACCTATGTATACAGAGATGGAGAGACAAGATGAATTGGGTTGAGCCAAAAGGAGCATTTAGAGTTGGGTTTGCCAAGCATCTGCCTGAGGGAAAGGGAGGCCTTGAAGAAATTTCTATGTATATTAAGGGTATAGGCTTAATATACATAGTGGGGTAGGCTGGGCCGTGAAAAGACCAGTGATGGTGTCTGTTCTGTAGCCTAGCACCAGAGAGTTTGTCTGAGCTTCAGGAAGAGAGAGGACCGGGTCTCACGAGGCCTTGTTGGCCAGGGCGGAGAGCTTAGATTTGATCGTGAGTGTAACAGGAAAGCACTGAAGGGTTTTAAGCCCAGGAAGATATAGTCCATTTAATTGATTTAGAAAGTCTCTCTTGCCCCTGTGTTCAGAATAGATTAAAAGAACAAGGATGGAAGCAGGATATTAGAAGGCTGTGGAAATGTGGTTAATATTCAGAATGTCTGCTGAGATGGAGAAAAAGGGGTGGGGGAGCTCAAGAGATATTTTGTAGGGCAAAGGTTTTTTCTGTGGATTAGAGATGAGGGGTAAGAGAAAGGGCCTAATCGGAGATGTTTCCTTGGGGCGTGAGCAAACCTTTATTGGGCCTGGTGATAGAGGGTGACAGCATTGTCCTTCTCCGAAAGGGCAGTATCTGCATTTCTGCATGGAATACCTCAATGTGGCTTTAGTGCGGGGAGCACTGAAGCAGCCACGGCTGCTGCTGCCTTGAGAGTTTGCCACTTGCAGAGCACTTGGTCTTGGCTCCTGGATTAAGGAAGCAGCCTTTTCCTGGAGGATGCTGGAGACAGAGTTCCTGGCTAGGTACCATCCTCAAGCAGAGACCTCAGTAGAGAGGCAGAGCAGGGTACCACGGGAGGGTCTGTGAGAGCTCGCAGGGAATTGCTGAAATGGCCAGTGAATGTGTGATACTAACATGGCCTCATTTGTAGCTAAATCAGTATTTATAATATACTTACAGCTATGGCCACTTTTGGCTATTGGCAACTGCTCAGAAAGGTTGAAATTCAGAATTAAGAAACATCATAAAGTTAGTTTAAATGCTAGGCAGCGAGGATGCTGCAGTTTATATTGACATACATACCCTCAATCACCCACCTCCACCCCATCATACTGAATTCATCTAGAGAGAGAAGTGTCCAGCATAAATGTCCCTGTTCTTCCATCTTTTCCTGGGATGGATCCAACAAATGAGAGGGCGTGGTCTGAGACTTACTGGGGATATATCTCTGAGACTGTCATCCGGGAGTTATGAGTAGGCAGAGAGGCGATTTTCATTTTCTGCAATAACTTCGCACAGTAAGTAGGTGGGAGGGTACAGTGATTGATGAGCTAAATTAGATGGAAAGTGGCTCAAATCAGATTCTAGGTGATTGCTCCTGTCTCTCTACTCACTGCATTTATTTTCGATTCTACTCATTTAGCAAATGATTATGGTCTGTCTTGTGACATTTCTTATATTGTTGCTTCATTCTTTACCTTTCCCACATTGTTCTCTCTGCTTTCTTCAGCTAGAGATCAGTTACTCCTTAGAGACAGAAATGGGGTTTTGTTTATTGTTCTGGCCTTCTCACACCCTCCTCAGAGTAAATGCACAGTGATTGCATGGTGTTTGATAGTTCCTGCTCGAGATGGGAGGTTTCCTAAAGAAGTTTGCTGAATTTATCTTGTCTCAGAAAAGTAGACAGTAAGGGTAAGGGCCCTACTAAGTATGTTGTAGTTTAAAATAGGCAGTCTTTTACTAAATGAATTTGAAATAACTTTGTTCTGGCCAGCATAGCCCAACCATAGAAATGGTTTAGTTTTTTGTAGCAGTGAAACTCTGTTTCTGTAAATAGGATATAAGCAGTATTCAAACTACAAATATGGCAGTATCATACATATCAACCTAATAAGACAGATGAGCCAGTAATAATTCATTCCTCTGATTCAGTCTGGGATGGAAATGAGCTAACAGGAAGCAGGCCCCACTTCTGCTGTAACAGCTTGGGGGAGAGAGGCCACTGGGGCAGAGGAAGTGATGTCAGGGGCATCCCTGAACGATCATTGATTTTTCTCATGAATTGGGACTTCTGTAGTTGACATGTGCTTCCTGTTCTAATGGTGCTCAAGACCCTTTAGTGTCACCTAAACAGAAGTCATGATGGGGCCCAGAAGGGTCAAGGAGATATACCTAGGAGTTATAACACCCATTGACTGCTAGCCCCCTCCTCCTTGGAGATGCCAGAGGTAGTCAGGGGAGGCAGGATGTGGCAGCTGATATCACAATTTCACAGTTTTCTTCTATTTCCCTCCTTATTTCTAGTATATTCATTAGAATAGCCCCGTCTCCTTTCCTCTCTTTATTAAACCCTGAGTTTTGAGTGCTGGGATCAATCTGCAGATGTGGGAGGGTTAGGGAAGGTTTACCTTAGCTGTTTCCCCTTAATTCCTCTGGTTAACTGAGAGGAATCTTTTAGATTCACCTAGAGGAACTCAGATTCACCACTGGACAACATGGGCAGGAGGGGCGCCTTTGCCTTATTGACTGTGGGAGCAAAGGGGAGCCTGACTTTATATCAGAGAAGAGAGACTAGAAGGGGCAGCTTGAGAACAAGGAGGATCTGTCATTGGAAATAGGAGCCAAAGTCCAGAAGAACAAGTCTAGGAACTGAATTAATCGAGGGAAAGAAAATTATCACGTATATTTTTACCATTAGACAGAGCAAGAAATATTTAGAACAAGTCTGCCCTGGATTCCATCATTACTAAAAGCATGACCAGAGAGTAGCTTTATAGAGTCAGAAAAGTATTGGAAATGGGGAGAAATGCTTGACTTAATGTGCTTAGAACTCTATGCAACCTGTAGTTGTATATCTAAGACAGAGACAAAGCCATAGTATTAGCAAAAGTTAAGGTGTATTCAAACATTGTAACACACCCCCAGCCCCTTGTTATTGCGTGTGGATAGAATTACGGTGCTTTAAACTCCTTATTCATTTATTCCATGAATGAACTTTCCAGAGTGTGCACATGATATCATTTGTTCTTTGTAGTAGCCCTGATAGTTAGAAAGATAGCATGCCCCATTTATAGATAGAGAAAGGAACCTCAGAGGGGTTAAAAAAAAACTCACCTACAACACACAGTGCAAATCAGTTTTGCAGAGATGGAATTTCAACCCAAATTTGTCTGACTCCAGAGCCAGTACTTTTTCTACTATGCCATGCTTTTTGCCTCTCTACTGAAGGTGTCTTTAAAAAGGAATGGAGTCAGGTGAAATTTCTCTAAGAAAAAGACTAAGTGTATGCCAATGGACCAGACCCGAAGAGCAGCAGTGGGGCATGACATGGGATGCCAGCTTGGGTTTCTTCTGAGAGCAAAATTGCAGAATCTGAGGCCCCACTCCACTCTCAGAATCAGCATATTAACAAGCTCCTCATGGAGTACAGAATCTAAGGCCCCATCCCAGAATCATAATCTACATTTAAAAAAACACCCAGGTGAAAATGTAAAATAGCTTAGCTAGTGAGAAGCAGCCGCATAGTACAGGGAGAACAGCTAAGTGCTTTGTGACCGCCTGGAGGGGTGAGATGGGAGGGTGGGAGGGAGGGAGCCGCAAGAGGGAGGAGATATGGGGATAAATGTATAGGTACGGCTGATTCACTTTGTGATACAGCAGAAACTAACACACCATTGTAAAGCAATAATACTCCAATAAAGATGTTAAAAAAAAAAAAAAGAAAGAACCCCCCAGGTGATTTGCAGGCATGTTAAAGTTCAAGAAGCACTGCCCTAGCCATCCCAAAGCTGCTTCTCTGCACTTGCTCCATCTCAGGTCCTTGAAGGACCTGACTCAGGGAAGGAACGTGGCTGGTTACTGCCTCTGGTATCAACTGCCAGGACAAATGACAAACTTTGGGGGTCACACTTTTGTTTCCTCTTCCTTAACATCTCCTGTTGTCTTTCTAGTCTTTTTCACTTGCCCATATGTCAATGAAGTAAGGAGAGAATGAAAGAAAGAGATAAGATTAAGGAATAGAAATTTCTGACCAAGTTTTCCTGTGCAAGCTTTACGATTCTTTCCCAAATTGTGCTAAGCCACGTGGCTAACCATGTCTCCCTTAATGGAGGATACCAGCGTCCCGACTGTTCAGCACACCCTTTTGGAATTTTTACAGCACCTTCAGTTATTTGGAGGTTGTGAACTTATGGTGTCTTATTCAATCCAGAAAACAGCTCTGCAGGTTTTATTTCTATTTCACACACAGCCATACACTCAAGCATCTTAAGGGTGGCTGAGCATAAGTATGACAAATTTCAACCTTTAAGGACAAATTTGAGAAAACCCCCACTGACTGAACCCCAGAGCTCAGAGTGGCCCATTTTGGTCATAATGCTGAACCAGCCACACTACAACACTGGCTGCTTTTTGCCACAGGGTTTTACTCTCCATGCTGAGGATTATGGCATTTGCTTCTACTTTCAGCATCAGTGGGAAACGGCTTCCCTGATTTTCTTCTCTCTTATTTTTTTTTCTGTGTGTGATTATGAGTGATCTGTGAAGCAGAAAGAAGACAAAAAAATTCATAAGCTGGGTCTACCCTGTGGTCATAGAAATTTAGTCAGTGTGGCGTGGGAGTTGACAGGAAACCCATCACCCATCATCAGTCTGTCATGTTGACGATGAGCACCATGCCTAGTTTCTGCAGGGTACTTTCAAACATGCCAACATGTAAATTCTTAGGCAGGAGTTAATAAAGGAAATCATTTTAATAGGAGTCACGATTACTTTTTTTTGAATGGAAAAAAAGACATTCAGGGCACTGGAATTTTCAGTTAATAATGGGTCTGGAAAGGAAACATTCCTTCCCACTTCCTGCCTCCAAGGTAAAAGGAAATATCGGGGAGGGGAGTCATCATGAGGTTAGATCTTTAAGAAAGTCTGGGTAGCCAAATGATATTATATACACTGGTATGGAATGAGGAGTGTTTTGTTTTACATGTCACATTTTTCATTCAGCAAATCATTGTCTTCCTTTAGGTTCATTAAGAATACATTTTCTAGGGCTTCCCTGGTGGCGCAGTGGTTGAGAGTCTGCCTGCCGATGCAGGGGACGCGGGTTCGTGCCCCGGTCCGGGAGGATCCCACATGCCGCGGAGCGGCTGTGCCCGTGAGCCATGGCCGCTGGGCCTGCGCGTCCGGAGCCTGTGCTCCGCAACGGGAGAGGCCGCAACAGTGAGAGGCCCGCGTACCGCAAAAAAAAAAAAGAATACATTTTCTTTACAGAAAGAGTAATCAAACAGTAGTTGATACCAAAAGGTAAAACAGAACAAATAATGGGATACCTCCTTGTTACATTAGAATATTACCCCATAACATTCTGTTTCACTGACTTTTGTAGAGACATGCGGTTTTTTTTTTTTTTTAAAAGGAAAAGTTTAGTGTCTTTGGATTCACTTTGAGAGGGTGAGCTTGCATTGAGTTTTTTCAAAACATGATCAGAGGGAGATCATTCTGAATGAAACATCTCACTTCAAGTGCTTTATGAAAATATTTGGTGAAGTTAATGAACAGTATAAGAGATTTCACTTGTAGAGCTGATTTGATTTCATTTTGGAAAAGTCAATCTGAAATTAGTGTGATAATATAATAATAATAATGTCTGATTCTTTTAGCCTAAGATGTATAATTTCTTCCATTTGTGCCAAATCATATGCTTTGCATCTAGTTTTAAGTTACTGGTATGTTGTGGAAACAATTTAGTGATTTGTGATCAGCATTTATTTTTAGTGAAGTGAAATAGAATGGAATAGAATAGAATATTTGAGATTTTATTTAATGTGGTCAGGGTATAAGAGTTCTTTATTTTTATGTATTGATATATGTATACATGTCATCTATCAATCTACCTATCTATTTAAAAACTCAAAAAAAGTTTAAAAACAACTGCCTTGGTGAATTTGGGCATGGTTATAATGGTATCAGCCATGGTTGGCCCACTGAAAATTCTTCTTTAAATAACGAACAAACTTTTCACTTTTCTTTTGACTTCTCATTTATTTTGGGGTTTTCAAATGGTTATGCTTCTCTTACAGTCTTTCTCTTTTTAACCTCTTCCTTCTGGAGACAGTGATTGGTTGCAAATGAGGGAAATAAAACCGCACTTCGAAGTTCAGCATAGATTAGCAATGCATAATTTTAAGGAAGGGAGTATTTCATCTTTTTTTAAAATTAATAATTCTGACATGTGCCTTCCTCATGCCTTTTAAGTTACCATGACTCACCTTAATGTCACCTTAATATCACAGTTTGACATTAGATGCCTCCCTAGAGAGGAAGAGAATCATTCAGAAACTAGGTACATAAAGGTTATTAAATTAATATTTAAAATTCTGGTTTTTCAGCTTTCATTTTATTTGTAATTAAATGCCATGAGTACAAATGTGTGATTTCCAGTATGTGCACATGCTTGAATCTGTGTCCACTTAATGGACAACAAGATTACTGGAGGAATTCTTATTCTATTTGTTGGCTTTCTCCTAGGAATATTATTTATGGCTACCACCAACCCATTGTATAAAGTCAGAGCTGAAGATATCATTTTAAAAACATAAAACACATGAATGTTTCCCCTAATTAGAACTTTTTATAACTTGTTCCAATCCCCAAATAACTAGCATCTATGAGGAACAGGATAAAATGCCAACAGTAATCCATTCTTGGAGTCTGAGGAATTGAGCTACATTATTTGATGTTATTGATAAATGTACACGTCTCATGTCTTGGGTATAATGTAAATGGAGGTGGGAAATGAAAACATTATCGGTGGACTGGAATACATTTTACCTCATACCTGAGAAGTGTTCCTAATGCTGCTTCATCATTTCACTTAGCAGCCAGAGTTTTGTCTTAAACCTGAGAGTTAATCACTCATGTCAGCAGACTTGGTTGCTGCTATGTACTTTTTGGATGTAGCTATGTTAGTAAAGACTCCTGGTTGCTGGTCTGAAACCCAGTCTTACTAGCCTAGCTTAAGCAATAAGGGGCATTTACTGACTCAGGTAACTGAGAAGTCCTAGGTAGTTTTGGCTCCACTTGTAAGCAGACCTTCTTTATGTGGTGATCACCACACTGGACCTTCCATTCTACCAGTTTAGCTATCCCAGCAGAGTTACTCTTTCCAGTAGTTTTTATAAGTCCAAGTACTGTGTCTCATCAGAATAACTTAGGTCACATGCTTATTGCTGTACCAGTAACAGTGGTCAATGGAACAGAACAGTGATTGGCCAGACCTGGGTCACATTCCTATATCTGTATTCTAAGGATTGGCGGGGGAGCAGGCTCTCCAAAGGAAAAAAAAAAAAATGGGCCACTATTACAAAGGCAAGGTTTTATGTAGACGCTGTGCAAGAAAAACAGAAGATGCTACTACAGAGGTCTTATTTTGACTGTTTAAAAAGCTTAAACGTCTTTAATTAAAAAACAAACAAAACAGTGATATTATCTTTATCTCCTCATTAAGTTAGTTATCCATTGAAAAAATATGTATTGAGCCAGGCATAGACATTTCCTTCAACTTCTCTGAGCATATGAATTGTGTGCATGATTTTGACCAAGTGTCTGTAATATTTTATTAGATGATTTTCATCACTCTGGGTAATAAGTAGGTGATTTGACTTAGCAGAGTACAGGTGCTATTTTTAATACTTAGTGCTCTCTGGAGGGCTTCCAAATAATAATAGCACCTTTAAAAGCTTTGGATTCCCCAAGGAGCAATAAAATTGTGCTGAGTATTGTCTGTGATAAATAGCACATCTCGCTTCTCTTCTCTTCCATATTCCTACTTGAGAAACCTGCAGATTTCCTGACCTTAGCTCAGGTTTGATTGCCTAGTGAAGGTCAATACTTTATTGCTTTCTATTTCTACATGTTTCTTTGTGTTTATATTGGAATAATGAGAATGTGATAGGCTTTTAAAAATATTAAAAATCAGGGAAAGTAAAAGCATAAAAACATCAATAAGGAATAGAACTTAAAATTTTGTTTTCTAAAAGGGAAATAATTTAATTTTTTTCATGATCAATGGAGTTCAAGGCTTAAGGAACCAAAATCTCAGAGGAAAGGACGCACAGAGAAGTGAAGTCAAAATGCTGCATGGAATTTTCCCTTGAGGCCTTATTGTGTACTTCTAGGATGAGACCAAAAAAAAAAAAAAAATGTTGAAAACACCTGATAAGAGATTAAAAGGTAAATATGCACAGATTTTAGCAGTCTCATAGACCTTCTGAGGAGGTTAGGACCATGATAAACACTCAAGGCTTTTAATTGGGTCTCCTGAATAGCTACATCCTAGGATAAAAGCAAACTGGAAATATACCACCCTCAGTTGAATCAAGATGATCTGCCTGCCAGAAGAAGCTCAAATCATCTTTGGAGGAAGGTAGCATTGTTCAAACTTGTATAATTTTCCATAAATAATGTATCTGTCATTTACTAAAAATTTAGCAGGCATGCCAGGAAATAGGAACAAATGACCAAAAATGAAGAAAGAAAAAGTAGCCAAAAGTGATAGATTCAGAAGTGATTCAGATATTGGAGTTATCAGACACAGACTTCCAAATAGCTGATTAATATGTTCAAGAAGAGACAGAGTTTCACTAGAGATCTGGAATCTATAAAAGGAATCAGATGGACAACTTCAAATTTAAAATTACAGTAACTGAAATTAAGAACCCAGTAGATGGTTTTAAAAACATATTAGATACATCAGAAGAGAGAATTAGTGACTTAAAAGATAGGTCAGTAGAAAATACCCAGATTAAAACACAGAGTGGAAAAAAGAATGCAAAAATAAAGAAAATTCCATAAGAGACGTATTGGATAGTGCAAAGGTCTGGGCCTGGTCATTGGACACCAGAAGGAGATTAGAGAGAAAATAGAAACAGAAGCAGTATTTGAAGAGATACTGATCAAGAATTTTGCAAAATTGGTGAACAATATCAAGACAGAAATTTAAGAAACTATAAGCAAAGAAAATCAAATATATATATATATTGTAGTACAACTACTGAAAAACCAAAGATAAAAAGAAAATCTTAAAAATATCTAAAGGAAAAAAGATACGGTTTCAAAGGAATACCAGTTAGACTTATAACTAATTTTTAAACAGAAACAATGGAAGCTAAAGAAAAATAGTATGACATATTTAAAAAGCCAAAGAAAGTAATTGTCAGTCTAGAATTCTATATGCAGTGAGCATATCCTTCAAAAAAGATATTTTTAGAAAAATTAAAATGAGAATTAATTAACAGCTTCTCTACAATGAAGCTGTCAAAGGGAGCTGTGCAACCAGAAGAGAAATGGTCTCAGGTGAAATCATGGAAGTGCAGGAAGGCACATAAAGCACCAAAAAGGATAAATATAGAAGTAAATATAAATGCATATAGACTGTTTGAAACAATCCAAACAATGTCTAGCAGAGTTTAACTCCCTGTAACCAAAGATGGGACCATTTAAGCCTCCATTGGAATAGGAACTGCAATGATTGAAATTAAATATTTTAAACCCATAGGTTCATAATCTTAATAATAACAATTGGTTACCGTAGAAGGGTGGTTTATTTATTATTTTAAAATATAGTATAAAAATTTAAGAATTGAACATTTATTCTGCATTTCTCATACTACTGAGTAAGTTAACATAGATGGGGAGAATTTTCTCTTGATAATAGTATTCCAGCTAATAAATGAAAAAATAACAATTAGAATATTCTTATTTTTAAATTCTAATGAATTAATGGATCCAGGCATTGGATATTAATGACTAGGAATATTACAGAGTACAGCCAGACATGGTGTGCCTGCTGAGAGACAAATACACATCATCAGCCATGAGGTAGTCTTGCCCCAAACAAAACAACAAAAAATGAACCTGAGTCTGACTAGGCCTCTAGATCTAACTACCAACAAATAGAATTTACAGATAGGGGACATTTTGTTTAATGTAATACCATACCAAAAAATCAGATAATGGAAAACCTTAGTTCAAAGAATCCAGTTTCTCTAATGAATAAGTAGCAAGGGAAAAAAAGATTTACGGAGATTTGTAGGTAAAATAAACATTAAAAGACGTATCAACCAATTACAGTGTACAGAACTTATTTGGATCTTGATTTTAGAATACTTGTAAAAATAGCTATGACATTTGGATATTTGAATATTTACAGAATATTTGATGGCATTCTGGCATTATTGTTAAATTTTTTAATGTTTGATAATATTATGGTTATGTATTTAAAAACTGCTTATCTTTTAGAGATACATCCTAAATAGTAAGTGACAAAAAATAGTTACAAGAGATATGATATGATGTTTGGAATTTTCTTTAAAATAATATGGTTGAGGGAGATGTGGGTGGGAATAGAGACGGAACAAGACTTGTCATGAGCTAATGATCATTAAACAAACTGTTGGATATCGGGGTTTCATTGCATTGTTAATTCATCTTTTTATATGTTGGAATTCTCCATAACAAAAAACTTGAAAGATAAAATATATGTAGCATTACAATAAAAACCAATAATAATAACTAAGATGACAGTGGGTTGTGGGGTAAATGAAGTTAAAAAAACGTGAAGTCCTTATTCAGGAAATGGTAAAATATTGATTATGGTAGTGTAATAAATCAATGGAACATATTTTAGTTTCTAGGGTAGCCACTTAAAAAATGTATAGCTAGGGGCTTCCCTGGTGGCACAGTGGTTGGGAGTCCACCTGCTGATGCAGGGGTCGCGAGTTCGTGCCCCAGACCGGGGGGGATTCCCACATGCCGTGAAGTGGCTGGGCCTGTGAGCCATGGCCGCTGAGCCTGCGGGTCCGGAGCCTGTGCTCTGCAACGGGAGATGCCACGATAGTGAGAGACCCGCTTACCGCAAAAAAAAAAAAAAAAGTATAACTAGCAAGCTGAAAGAGGAACAAAGTAGAATAATGAAAAAAATTTTTGTTTAGTTGAAGATAAAAGGAGAGTTAAAGAATAAAGAACCATGAGACAAATAAAGAACATATTAAGGTGGAGATTTAACACCAATGTGAAAGACTAAAAACTTCAATTTAAAAACAAAGATTATTGGACTGGATCATAATAAAGGACAACTATTTGCTGACTATACCTGGCACACTCTAAATATAAAGCCATAAAACGTTAAAAGTAAAAAAGGAATACCATGCAAACATTAACCAAAGGATGCAGTGCAGTTTTATGTATGCATACAAATAGAAATACCTTAAAATATTAAAAAGTAAGCAACTAATAGTACTAAAGCAAGACATGTACAGATCCTCAAACTTATTTGGAATTTCACCATACCTCTTTAATAATTAACAGAACATGCAGAAAAAAAGTCAGTAAACATATAGAAGATTCAGATACCACATTTAACAAACTTGACCTAATTTAATATATAGAAATATATATACCTACACCTACCAACTGAGGAATATTCATTTTTTAAATGCACAAGAGACATTTGGCCATTAGTATGTATGCCTAGACAGAGGCATTTTCCAACAAATCTCAAAAGATGGAAGACACGGAGTTTATTTTCTGATCACAATAGTATTAAAGTGGAAATAACAAAATGAAAATAAGAAAATTCTAATATTTGGAAATTAACTAATACTCTTTCCCTCATGTGTCAAACTAACTGGTCATAATGAAAATTAAAAATATATTCAAGTGATAATGAAAATTCAACATATCAAACCTTGTGGGTTGCAGCTAAAACAGTACTTATAGGGAAATTTATAGCCTTAAATTCTTACATTAGAAAAAAAAAGACTGAAAGCCAGTGATCTAAATATCAGTCTCAAGGATCTAAACAAGCAAAGTAAACTCAAAGAAATTAGAAGAACATAAAGATAAGGACAGAAGTCATTGATACAGAAAACAAGCAGTAAAAAAATAAATAGAGCCAAAAATCAGTTCTTTGAAAAGGCTAACAAAATTTATAAAACTGTGGTAAGAATAATTAAGGAAGAAAATAAGTTGCAAATTGCTAAAATCAACAGTGCAAAAAGAATAACACTAGAATATAGATATTAAGAGGATGATAATATTTAGATATTAGCAAGATTTTATGCCAATAAATTTGAAAATTTAAATGAAATGGTTAAGTTCCTTAAAAACACACTAAAATGGATATAACACATTTTAGAAAATCTGAATTATCCTATATCTATTAAAGAAATTTGCTTCATAATTAAAGATCTTCTGATAAAGAAATTACCACTTAAATTCTCCAGCAAATTCTTCCAAATATTTAAGGAGGAAACAGTCAAATATAAATTCACATTAGGACAGCATAACCTTGACACCAAATCCAAGAACGATATTAAAAGAAAAGAAATTCATCGTCCAATTTTTCTTCTGAAGATAGATGCAAAAATCCTAACTAGAACATTAGCAAAAATTAGTAAATCAAATTCAGTGACATATAAAATGGATAATATATTACTAAAATGTTGGGTTAATTCTAAGAATGCAAGTTAATTATTGGAAAATCAATCAACACAGTTTACCACATTAATAGAGTAAAAATGAAAAACCATACAATCATCTCTGTAGGTGAGAGGAAAAAAACCTTTTGATAAAATTTACCACTCATTTATGATAAAAATTAGCAAAATGAGAATAGAGCAGTACTTTCTTAATCAGATAAATGGTATCTACAAAAAAGCTACAGAAAACCTCGACTACATAATGTTGAATTATTGACAGCTTTTTTGTTGAGATTGTGAATAAGATAAGTATATCTTTTATTTCCACTTTTGTTCATCGTTGTATTAGAGACTCTTGCAAGTTCAATAAGGTGAGAAAAATAGAATGTCCTCATAATCTTGGGATGGGCAAGAATCTGTACATTTTTAAAAACATCTTTATTGGAGTATAATTGCTTTAGAATGATGTGTTTCTGCTTTATAACAAAGTGAATCAGCTATACATATACATGTATCACCATATCTCGTCCCTCTTGCATCTCCCTACCCCCCTCCCTATCCCACCCCTCTAGGTGGTCACAAAGCACCAAGCTGATCTCCCTGTGCTATGAGGCTGCTTCACACTAGCTATCTGTTTTACATTTGGTAGTGTGTATATGTCCAGGCCACACTCTCACTTCATCCCAGCTTACCCTTCCCCCTCCCTGTGTCCTCAAGTCCGTTCTCTATGTCTGCATCTTTATTCCTGTCCTGCCCATAGGGTCCTCAGAACCATTTTTTGTTTTTTTTCCCTTGGATTACATATATATGTGTTAGCATACAGTATTTGTTTTTCTCTTTCTGACTTACTTCACTCTGTATGACGGACTCTAGGTTCATCCACCTCACTACAAATAACTCAATTTCATTTCTTTTTATGGCTGAGTAATATTGCATTGTATGTATGTGCCACATCTGCTTTCTCCATTCATCTGTCAATGAACACTTAGGTTGCTTCCATGTCCTGGCTATTGTAAATAGAGTTGCAATGAACATTGTGGTACATGACTCTTTTTGAATTATGGTTTTCTCAGGGTATATGCCCAGTAGTAGGATTGCTGGGTCACATGGTAGTTCTATTTTTAGTTTTTTAAGGAACCTCCATACTGTTATGCATAGTGGCTGTATCAATTTACATTCCCACCAACACTGCAAGAGGGTTCCCTTTTCTCTGCACCCTCTCCAACATTTATTGTTTGTAGATTTTTTGATGATGGCCATTCTGGCCAGTGTGAGGTGATACCTCATTGTAGTTTTGATTTTCATTTCTCTAATAATTAGTGATGTTGAACAGCTTTTCATGTGCTTCTTGGCCATCTTTATGTCTTCTTTGGAGAAATGTCTATTTAGGTCTTCTGCCCATTTTTGGATTGGGTTGTTTGTTTTTTTGATATTGAGCTGCATGAGCTGCTTGTAAAGTTTTTGGAGATTAATCCTTTGTCAGTTTCTTCATTTGCAAACATTTTCTCCCATTCTGGAGGTTGTCTTTTCGTCTTGTTTATGTTTTCCATTGCTGTGCAAAAGCTATTAATCTTCATTAGGTCCCATTTGTTTATTTTCATTTTTATTTCCATTCCTCTAGGAGGTGGGTCAAAAAGTATCTTGCTGTGATTTATCTGATAGAGTGTTCTGCCTCTAGGTATTTCATCCATTTTGTGTTTCTTTTTGTGTATGGTGTTAAGGAGTGTTCTAATTTCATTCTTTTACATGTAGCCGTTCAGTTTTCCCAGCACCACTTATTGAAGAGGCTGTCTTTTCTCCATTGTATATTCTTGCCTCCTTTTTCAAAAATAAGGTGACCATATGTGCATGGTCTTGTCTTTGGGCTTTCTATCCTGTTCCATTGATCTATATTTCTGTTTTTGTTCCAGTACCATACTGTCTTGATTACTGTAGCTTTGCAGTATAGTCTGAAGTCTGGGAGCCTGATTCCTCCAGCTCTGTTTTTCTTTCTCAAGATTGCTTTGGCTGTTTGGGGTCTTTTGTGTTTCCATACAAATTATGCAATTTTTTGTTCTAGTTCTGTGAACAGTTTGATAGGGATTGCATTGAATCTGTAGATTGCTTTGGGTAGTGTAGTCATTTTCACAATGTTGATTCTTCCAATCCAAGAACATGGTATATCTCTCCATCTGTTTGTATAATCTTTTATTTCTTTCATCAGTGTCTTATAGTTTTCTGCATACAAGTATTTTCTCTCCTTAGGTAGGCTTATTCCTAGGTATTTTATTCTTTTTGTTGAATTGGTAAATGGGAGTGTTTCCTTAATTTCTCTTTTAGATTTTTCATCATTAGTGTACAAGAGTGCAAGAGATTTCTGTGCATTAATTTTGTATCCTGCTACTTTACCAAATTCATTGATTATCTCTAGTAGTTTTCTGGTAGCATCTTTAGGATTCTCTATGTATAGTGTCATGTCATCTACAAAAAGTGACAACTTTACTTCTTTCTTTCAGATTTGGAAAAACGTAATACTTTTCTTTTCTGATTGCTGTGGCTAAAACTTCCAAAAGTATGTTGAATAATAGTGGTGAGAGTGGGCAACCTTGTCTTCTTCCTGATGTTAGAGGAAAGGGTTTCAGTTTTTCACCATTGAGAAGGATCCTGGCTGTGGGTGTGTCATATATGGCCTCTATTATGTTGAGGTAAGTTTCCTCTATGCCTCCTTTCTGGAGGGTTTTTTCATAAATGGACATTGAATTTTGTGAAAAGCTTTTTCTGCATCTCCTGAGATCATCATATGGTTTTTATCCTTCTATTTGTTAATATGGGTTATCACACTGATTGATTTGCATGTATTGAAGAATTCTTGCATTCACTGGATAAAGCCCACTTGATCGTGGTGTATGATCCTTTTAATGTGCTGCTGGATTCTGTTTGTTACTATTCAGTTGAGGATTTTTGCATCTATGTTCATCAGTGATATTGGCCTGTAGTTTTCTTTTTTGGTAACATCTTTTTCTGGTTTTGGTATCAGGGTGATGGTGGCCTCGTAGAATGAGTGTGGGAGTGTTTCTCCCTCTGCTAGATTTTGGAAAAGTTTGAGAAGGATAGGTGTTAGCTCTTCTCTAAATGTTTGATAGAGTTCGCCTGTGAAGCCATCTGGTCCTGGGCTTTTGTTTATTGGAAGATTTTTAATCACAGTCTCAATTTCAGTGCTTGTGTTTGGTCTGTTATATTTTCTATTTCTTCCTAGTTCAGTCTCAGAAGGTTGTGGTTTTCTAAGAATTTGTCCATTTCTTCCAGGTTGTCCATTTTATTGGCACATAGTTGCCTGTAATACTCTCTCATGATCCTTTGTATTTCTGCAGTGTCAGTTGTTACTTCTCCTTTTTCATTTCTAATTCTGTTGATTTGAGTCTTCTCCCTTTTTTTCTTGGTGAGTCTGTCTAATGGTTTATCAATTTTGTTTATCTTCTCAAGAACCAGCTTTTAGTTTTATTGATCTTTGCTCTTGTTTCCTTCATTTCATTGTCATTTATTTCTGATCTGATCTTTATGATTTCTTTCTTTCTGTTAACTTTGGGGTTTTTTTGTTCTTCTTTCTCTAATTGCTGTATGTGTAAGATTAAGTTGTTTGAGATATTTCTTCTTTCTTGAGGTAGGATTAAATTGCTATATACTTCCCTCTTAGAACTGCTTTTGTTGCATTGCACAGGTTTTGGGTCATCGTGTTTTCATTGTCATTTGTTTCTAGGTATTTTTTGATTTCCTTTTCTGATTTCGTCAGTGACCTTTTGGTTATTTAATACTGTATTGCTTAGTCTCCATGTGTTTGTATTTTTTACAGAGTTTTTCCTGTAATTGATATCTAGTCTCATAGCGTTGTGGTCGGAAAAGTTACTTGGTACAATTTCAATTTTCTTAAATTTACCAAGGCTTGATATGTGACTCAAGATATGATGTACCCTGGAGAATGTTCCATAAGCACTTGAGAAGAAAGTGTATTCTGTTGGTTTTAATGGAATGTCCTAAAAATATCAATTAAGTCCATCTTGTTTAATGTATCATTTAAAGCTTGTGTTTCCTTATTTATTTTCATTTTGGATGATCTGTCCCTGGTGAAAGTGGGGTGTTAATGTCCCCTACTTTGATTGTGCTACTGTCACTTTCCCCTTTTATGACTGTTAGCATTTGCCTTATGTATTGAGGTACTCCTATGTTGAGTGCATAAATATTTACAATTGTTATATCTTCTTGGATTGATCCCTTGATCATTATGTAGTGTCCTTCTTTGTCTCTTGTAATAATTTTTCTTTTAAAGTCTGTTTTGTCTGATATGAGAATTGCTACTGCAGCATTCTTTTGATTTCCATTTGCATGGAATTTTTTTTTATCCCCTCAAATTCAGTTTGTATGTGTCCCTAGGTCTGAAGTGGGTCTCTTGTAGACAGCATATATATGGGTCTTGTTTTTGTATCCATTCAGCCAGACTGTGTCTTTTGTCTGGAGCATTTAATCCATTTACATTTAAGGGAATTATCGATATGTATGTTCCTATTACCATTTTCTTAATTGTTTTCAGTTTGGTATTGCAGGTCTTTTCCCTCTCTTGTGTTTCCTGCCTGGAGAAGTTCCTTTAGCAGTTGTTTTAAAGCTGGTTTGGTGGTGCTGAATTCTCTTAACGTTTGCTCGTTTGTAAAGGTCTTAATTTCTCTGTCGAATTTGAATGCGATCTTTGCTAGGTAGAGAAATCTTGGTTGTAGGTTTTTCCCTTTCATCACTTTAAATATGTCCTGCCACTCCCTTCTGGCTTGCAGAGTTTCTGCTGAAAGATCAGCTGTTAACCTTATGGGGATCCCCTTGTATGTTATTTGTTACTTTTCCCTTGGTGCTTTGGATTTTTTTTTCTTTGTATTTAATTTTTGATAGTTTGATTAACATGTGTCTTGGCATGTTTCTCCTTGGATTTATCCTGTATGGGACTCTGTTTGCTTCCTGGACTTAATTGACTCTTTCCTTTTTCCCTTATTAGGGAAGTTTTCAACTATCATCTCTTCAAATATTTTCTCAGTCCCTTTCTTTTTCTCTTCTTGTTCTGGAACCCCTATAATTCGAATGTTGGTGCATTTAATGTTTTCCTAGAGGTCTCTGAGACTGTCCTCAATTCTTTTCATTCTTTTTTCTTTATTCTGCTCTGCGGTAGTTATTTCCACTATTTTATCTTCCCAGTCACTTATCCATTCTTCTGCCTCAGTTATTCTGCTATTGATTCCTTCTACAGAACTTTTAATTTCATTTATTGTGTTGTTCATCATTGTTTGTTTGCTCTTTAGTTCTTCAAGGTCCTTGTTAAGCATTTATTTTCTCCATTCTATTTCCAAGGTTTTGGATCATCTTTACTATCATTACTCTGAATAATTCTTTTTCAGGTAGACTGCCTATTTCCTCTTTTTTGTTTGGTCTGGTCATTTTTTACCCTTCTCCTTTATCTGCTGTGTGTTTCTCTGTCTTCTCATTTTCCTTAACTTACTGTGTTTGGGGTCTCCTTTTCGCAGGCTGCACATTCATACTTCCCATTGTTTTTAGTGTTTGCCCCCAGTGCCTAAGGTTGGTTCAGTGGGTTGTGTGTGCTTCCTGTTGGAGGGGACTGGTGCCTGTGTTCAGGTGGATGAGGCTGGATCTTGTCTTTCAGGTGGGCAGGACTGTGTACGGTGCTGTGTTTGGGAGTGCCTGTGACCTTATTATGAATTTAGGCAGCCTCTGTGCTAATGAGTGGGCTTGTGTTTCTGTCTTGCTAGTTGTTTGGCATAAGGTGTCCAGCACTGTAGCTTGCTGATTGTTGAGTGGAGCTGGGTCTTAGCGTTGATGTGGAGATCTCTGGGAGAGCTTTCGCTGTTAGATATTAAGTGGAGCCAGGAGGTCTCTGGTGGAGCAATGTCCTGAACTTGGCTCTCCTAAATCAGAGGCATAGGCCTGACCCCTGGCCAGAGCACGAAGACCCTGTCAGTCACACAGCTCAGAAGAAAAGGGAGAGAAAAAGAAAGAAAGAAAGAAAAAAAATGAAATAAAGTTATTAAAATAGAAAAAAATTATTAAAAATTAAAAAATAATTTTAAAAAATCGGACAGACAGAAGCCTAGGACAAATGGTAAAAGCAAAGCTATACTGACAAAATCGCACAAAGAAGCATACACAGACACACTCACTAAAAGAGTAAAAGGAAAAATATATATATTTTTTTTTTAAAAAAGGAAGAGAGCAAGCAAATCAATAAACAAATCTCCCACTTGTAATAAACCCTAAATCCTAAACTAAGATAAACATAAAAACAGAAAAAAATTAGATGCAGAAAGCAAACTCCAAATCTACAGTTGCTCCCAAAGTCTACTGCCTCAATTTTGGGATAATTTGTTGTCTAGTCAGGTACTCCAGAGATGCAGGGTACATCAAGTTGATTGTGGAGATTTAGTGTATAGATAAATGCCATGGGTTAGTCAGATCGTGGACCTTGAAAAGTAGATGTTTGTAATGAAAGTCTAGTGTAATACATTTTGTTTCTGTGATAAATGTTGCCTTCACTATCCTGGCATTACAAAACAGTGATATTATTTTATTGATCTTGTTTTTCATATCTGCTCTTTTTTCTTTTATTTTGATTACCAAATAATGCCTGCTTTTAAAATTCAAACATATAAAGTAATAGGCAACGTCCCCTATACTGGCACCCCAAACCCATTCCTCAGAAGTAACCACTGTAAATATTTTTATTCTCTCCTTTTTATTTATGTATTAAATACACTTTTAAAATATTGTTTTCAAAGAGTCATCAACTTTCTGTCTAAATCTTTTAAAATTCAAATGTATATATTGAGACCAAGTTTATCCTTCCTGTCAGATTCAACAAATGGGCAGTCAGTCCACTAAACTCTTAAGTATTTGTAATCCTTGTTATTTTACTGTGTTCTGTTTGTTTGTTGACAAGATTAAGCAGCAATTTGGGGAAGGAAGGATAACCGCCAATGTGATGTACAGTACTGTTCCTTTTTCCCAGAGCAAACCTCCTACATATTCCCACAAATAAATTTGCTCTCATCTTGAGTGAATTGTAGGCAGGAACAAGTAGTCCATATTACCTGTGCTGATGGAAAATGGGTGAGGAGGTGAGCACTGCAGTTTACAATGTATTAAGCTAAGAGTAATGATAATGTACAAAAAGATACATGATATATTTAACATAAATGTATTTTAAAGTTTTTGGTTCCACTATTCCATAAGGCATAAACATTGAACAATGACCGTTGTAGAATATGATTAAGAATCATAACAGTTTTTGAAAGAGCAGAAGTATTATAGTAATTGAGATAAATCTGCCATAATATAGTAAAGAAAAAGCATCATCTGATTTGGAAGTACATTTTACATACCAGATCAAATACTGATGCTTAAGACTTTATTGTGTAAAATGAACCCAACTCCTTTACCCAATTCATTACCAATTGTTAAATATCTCTCAGATTTGTTGTAATTCTACTGTATCTACTGTTCCCGTAATAGTCTAAATTATCATTATTACTGCAATAGCCTCTTGACTGATTCCCTTGCATACACTTTTGTCCCCATCCAATCCATTTTCCAAATATAGCCTGAGGGAGATTTTCAAAATGCTAGTTTGATTATGCCACTCTCCAGGTGGAAACCATTTCCACCATTCCAAAGCCTAACACAGCCCCCTGTCTTTCTCTCTTGATTCTTTTCATATTATCTCCCTTAGCTCTCTGAACTCCAACTACACTGCCCTTTCTCCTCCTTAAAATCACTCTCCTCCCTTCTGCCACATGGTCTTTGCACATTCTTGTTCCCTTAGCCTCTAGAATTCTGTTTCGTTTATCTCCACTGACTTAATTTCATCTCCTCAGATTTCAACTCCAATATTTCTCCCCTACAGTTTAGGCCTCTTGTTATAGTCTCTCTTTTTGGTACCTGTGTTAAGATTTCATCACTGTCTCCCCAGCAAGACCATCAGCTCTGTGTATATTGATATCCTGTCACTAGCTTAGCCTGACATATGCCAAATGCTTAATAATTGTTTGTTGAATGCATAAAAGAATGTATATATATTTTGTAAATTGAATAGGAGATGGATTACTGCAGCTGAAGATATTTTGTTTTTTTAAAAATTATTTATTTATTTATTTTTGGCTGCGTGGGTCTTTGTTGCTGCACATGGGCTTTCTCTAGTTGTAGCACACGGGCTTCTCATTGTGGTGGCTCCTCTTGTTGCGGAGCACAGGCTCTGGGCACGCAGGCTTCAGTAGTTGTGGCATGCAGGCTCAATAGTTGTGGCTCGTTGGGCTCTAGAGCGCAGGCTCAGTAGTTGTGGTGCATGAGCTTAGTTGCTCCACGGCATGTGGGATCTTCCCAGACCAGGGCTCGAACCCGTGTCCCCTGCATTGGCAGGAGGATTCTTAACCACTGTGCCACCAGGGAAGTCCCTGAAGATATTATTATCTGTTACTAATTATAGGAAGTAACTTCAAAGGAAAGTCAACGACAGAAGTTCTGATGAAATGTAAATTAAAGGACTAAATTTTCAAATGAGGTTACTGATGCTCAGAGGGGTTAAGAAATTTGCACATGGATGGGAACAGAGCTACTAAGTGATCGAGCTAGAATTTTGACCAATAGCACTAGTATTCCCAAGAGTGGTAAAGCCTTTATATAGACAATAAGCATGGCAAATTCTGCATACTCTATCCCTTCCTGAAAATTCAGGAGGGCCATTATGAATATTAAAGACTGACAATTCCTAGAGTAAGGAAAGTTGTTGAACTTGATATAATCCAGTATCCCTTTCATTTGGTGATACTCATGAATGGAACTTGCCTTGGCAAGCATTGCTGTACATTTCTTCATTTATCCTTTTGTCCTTCAGTTTGCTTTATCTTTCCTTATGACATTGACTATAATTCCATTGCTAAATAATGCTTTTCAAAGAAGACATTTGCCAGATACTTCCATCTAGCTAGAATGAGAAAACAAGACTCCCTCCTGTTCAAGATAAAACATTAAATTTTTAAAAATTAATTTGTCTTAACTTAGGCACAAGTGTCTGAGACATGAACCTCACTTCTTTCCGTTGCAGATATACTTATTGGTTTGAAATTACGCTCTTTTTCCCCCACATTATTTAGGTTACCAAACTGAACATGATGAAGCACCACCAGACCTGGGATAGCAGTGAGAATCAGAACATTGTATCTATATTTCATGAGAAAAGGGAGACATTTGATCAAACTTTGTCCAGCTACCAATGATAAAACATACCAGTGTCAGCTTCAATAATTACTGAAGAATAAGACTTATCTGTAAATAATACTACATTTATTTCATTTTTAGCTTATTTCATTTAAAAATTAATTCCTGCTACACAGTTCTTGGCACTAGGGAAGTATGCCAAGACTCATTTCTTTAGAATGGAACATAAGTCTTTCAGGACATGCATATACTGTACTTCTCCAAATTTCTCCTAAGTTTAGGTATATGGATTTTATGTCCTTAGGTAGAGAATTTTACCATGCCTTATTCTTCTATATTTATATCTACATCAATATAGGTTTATTGGGAAGAATCTGTGCATATATACAAGCTGACAGAGGGTGGCTTTGAGGATTTTTAGCCTAAATATGACTACATATTACAAAAAGCCCCACAACTATGTGGTTTTGAGTGTGATAACTCAACATGATATATGTACTTCTAGTTTGAGTCAAAGTGTTTTCTATTAAAAAATTTTAAGTTCATACAAAAGAATAGGGAGAAATCAAGTCTAAATTCAACTTTTCTTCCCTGAATTGATTGCTAAAAAATAGAAATAAAATTTTCAATATGCCTGACTCTATGAATTTACTCAATGAATAGGCACTGGGGCATAAAGGAGGACTAGACATTATCCTTGCTTTGAAGAAGCTCACCTAGGGGAATGTAAATGTGTACAGCTACTGTGGAAAACACTATGGATGTTCCTCAAAAAATTAAAAATAGAACTACCACAAAATCCACTTCTGGGTGGATTCTGCTGGATTTCCAACAATTCCACTTCTTGGTATTCTTCTGCAGAAAATAAAAGCAAATGCTAATTTGAAAAGGTACGTGCACCCCTATATTCATTTAAGCATTATTTACAATAGCCAAGATATGGAAACAGCCTAGGTGTCCACTGATGGACGAATGGATAAAGAAGATGTGGTACACACACACACACACACACACACACACACACACACACACACACTTAACCATAAAAAGGAATGAAATCTTGCCATTTGCAACAACATGGATGGACCTAGAGAGTAGTATGCTAAGTGAAATAAGTCAGAGAAAGACAAATACCACATGATTTCACTTATCTGTGGAATCTAAAAAGCAAAGCAAATGAAGAAATAAAACAGAAACAGACTCATAGATACAGAGAACAAGTGGTTTCCAGAGGGGAGGAGAGTGAGGGAATGAGTGAAATAGGTAAGGGAGATTAAGAGGTACAAAGTTCCAGTTACAAAATAACTGAGTCATGGGGATAAAATGTACAGCATGGGGAATATAGTCAGTGATATTGTAATAACTTTGTATGGTGACAGATGGTAACTTGATTTATTGTGGTGATCATTTTGTAATATATAGAACTATCGAATCACTATGTTGTACACCTGGAACTAACATTTTGTTGAAAGTCAATTACACTTCAATTTAAAAAAAAGTAAAAGGAAGCTCACCTACATGCAGAGATAAATAGCTATGCACGGATATTACCGGTTAGGTGCCATGGCGGGCAGGGGGTTGGGCATGTAGGCGAGCGAGGGCAAGATGCTGTGGGAACACCTAAGGGGGCACTTGCCTAACCCAAGATCAGGGATTCAGGCCCGGCTTCCTGGAGAAAGTCACATCTAAGTTAAGACTTCTGTATCTAACAGTGCTGGTATGATGAAGAAATTGAGATAAGAGCACCTGTGTCACCCTTAGTTAATTGAAAAAAGAATCTTTAATTGCTTTGTAGTGAGTAGTCTTTTTATGGCAGCATTTCTGGCTATCTGTGGATAGAAAAGAAGAAGGTGATGATGCTGTCTTTTTCTGGCTCTAGTTTGCTTTGTCTCATTTCTTTGTGTACTTTACTGATTTTTTCTGTGAACCCATACAGAGCCACATGAAAACTATCTCCACCCAGTTTAGTGTCTGATCTTGAACAAGATATTTTTAGAGTCTTAGCTATGTGTTTGTGTGTGAGAGTGTATATGTAAGAGTAGTGCGTAATCCCAGCTTTGTTGGAGGGACTGCCTGATCTATGACCCCTTCTGCGAGAACTGGCCTTTCACCCAAAGGGCTGGCACTGAACGGTTGTGTCTGTCCACTGTGACCCTCTGAATCTGGCATATCCACAGTTCATCCTTTGTAGGACACTGACAGCAGAGACCCGTGGCCTAATATGGCCTGCTGATAAGTTTTGTAAATCAGGAAATTTCAGTGAAAACCTGGATTTCTGCTATTACACAGCCAAAGTTGAGAAGCGGCAGGAACTCTGTTTGTTGTAGGCCCTTTAGTCCCAGCTCCTTGTTTCACACCTGGTCAGCTTCACATGTTTAATTACCTGCCTTACCTGGTAGGTATTTGAATTGGTAACTCCTTGCAGATAGTTGTGGCTGATTAGACCAGGTGTGGACTGGTCTTGACCTTGGTTGGGTTAATCAGATTCTTTTCCTCTGGTCATTTTGAAGTGGTGTGCACTTGGTTTCCAGTTAAGCTGCGAAGAGACACAAATATTTGGTCATGTCAATGCCAAAGCAGAGAAAGCACATCTTAAGGTAGAAGCAATAGGGTAAATGTTCTAGAAAGAAATAGAGATAACAAGATCCTATAGCCCCAGAATGTATCAATATTGGATCTGAATGGCCCCCCTCTTTCTGGCTCTGGTTCCTCATGAGACCTGGCTGTACTTCCTGTCCTATGTGCTATGGGATACCTCTAATTTCTGATTCTGACCCCCATTTTTCTTGAGCTCCACGGTGGATTTTTGTGTTTTTGTAACTAAGTGAATCCTAATTAAGAGGCTTGCACATGGTTTTTACGATATTTTTGTTTGAGTGTGGAAATGGAACTTTAGGTGTCCATCTAATTGTTATGAAAACTCTTAGTTGGATTAGAACAAAATCTTGTCATCATCGAGTAGGGTTTTTAAAAAAAAAAAAAAAAAAAATACAGTTAGGGCTTCCCTGGTGGCTCAGTGGTTGACAGTCCGCCTGCCGATGCAGGGGACACGGGTTCGTGCCCCGGTCTGGGAAGATCCCACATGCCGCGGAGCGGCTGGGCCCGTGAGCCATGGCCGCTGAGTCTGCGCGTCCGAAGCCTGAGCTCTGGAGCGGGAGAGGCCACAACAGGGAGAGGCCCACGTACCGCAAAAAAACAAACAAACAAAACAAACAAAAAATACATTTATTCATTTATTTATCACTGCGTTGGGTCTTCGTTGCTGCATGTGGGTTTTCTTTAGTTGTGGTGAGCAGGGGCTACTCTTCACTGTAGTGCACAGGCTTCTCATTTCGATGGCTTCTCTTGTTGCGGAGCACGGGCTCCAGGCACGCAGGCTTCAGTAGTTATGGCTCACGGGCTCTAGAGTGCAGGTTCAGTAGTTGTGGTGCGCGGGCCTAACTGCTCTGCTGCACGTGGGATCCTCCCAGACCAGGGCTCGAACCTGTGTCCCCTGCATTGGCAGGCAGATTCTTAACTGCTGCGCCACCACGGAAGCCCTTTGAGTAGGGTTTTGACCATTAGAAACCTCTGGGTTAAAGCCTTCCCTGAGAAGTCGTATCTATGCTTGAGATGCTTGAGATTCCACTGTGAAAAACTGATCCTGAATAAGCTAGAAAGTTGCCTGGCTTCTTAATTTTGATATTTTAAAATGAGCATTATGTAATATTTTATATTTATAAAACAGTATATTTGGAGCACAATAAACTAAACACCCATGAACCTACCATCCAATTTAAGAACTATAAATTACTCATGTGTTCCTTCCCTATATCTCATCTCCTGTGTTTCCATTTTGATAGTAGCCATTATCCTGAAGGAATGGATGTACTGGATGCATTTTCCACTCATCCATCCTTTGCTTTCCTTTTCTCCTATAAAATAATTTTGCCACATGTGTATATATCTCTAAACAAGATATATTTTAGTTTTTGAGCATTATAAAAATGGCTTTATACCATATGTCAGTGCTTCCCAACTTCTTCACATCTTGGCATACACTGAACTTGAAAATATTGTACAGTGCCTTGGGATAAATGCTATTCATGTCCCACTAAAAGACTCTGACCACTCCAGCTACTATTCACCCCCAGAACTAAGGGGATCAATATGTTAAGACCTTTGTAACCGAGTCACTGAAGTACATAAGTTGGAAAGCACTGCTGTATGTAGTCTTCAGCATACGCTCTTTCCACTTTATTCTTTGTTTCTAAGATTTATCCCTGTAGATACTTATGACTGTAGGCCATTCCTTTTCAACACTGTATAATATTTTTCTGTGAACATAAAAGCATTTCCATTTTATTCTGGTTAGACCCCTTCTTTGCTTTTTATTTACCCTAGGGATCATACCAATCTACCATGACTCAGAGAAACCTGCTGAATTTGATTTCATGTTTTCCTAGGATTCAAAATGTTGCTTTTAAATTTTAGTTTTAAAAATCTGTTTAGTTTTATATTGGATTTTGGAGTCTATGACAAGAGAGAATCAATTTGAGAACTATTTAATTATATTATTAAGGCACAATAGCAATGTGTGCCAGTGAATCCACCTTCAGATCACTGGAAATTTAGTTTAGACAAGCAAATGAAGGAGTACTGAATTGTGAGTATTTCATAATAGCATTACTGTTCTTGATATTTAATATGTATTGGGATCTGAAATGAACTGTATGATTTAGTTAGGCAATGGCAAATATATTTCACTTCACGTTCCAAGTCCATCTTTTTGGTAGTGTTTCCCTTGAGTAGTACTGGAAAAGTGTTTAGTCTATGTCAGAGCTCTTGGTTAAGAATTCAGTGATCAGTTATTGATGTCTGCCCTGAGTATGCAAAGTGGAAATAAGGACATACCTGCTACACGTTTTCTTTCCCTAATCTAGTGTATCCATCTGCCTCTGTTTCTGTGATTATCTTGAAACCATCTTGATCATCTGATTAATATTTAATTTGTAGCTTACCCCTTTTGGAAAACAAAATTCATAATTAAAAAGTCAAAGAGCATCATATAGTTGTGCTATTTTCTCTGGTCGTTTATTATAGTCTCTAATTACCTTCTCCACAGGATGCTTTTCTCACAAGTATCCAAAATACTCCACACCTTCGGTATAGCATATTTTACTATCATTATTGAGCCCTAAATGGAAAATAGATAAAATGCCCTTTAATATCCTTGGTCTTAGGGTTTTGAATTCAGCTTTACATAGATCTTATCCACTGTATTTTAAAACAATTAGAGTAACAAAGCTTCCTTAGACTTTCCAGAGCCTGTTAAATGTTATTTTTAAGGTAACATCTTTTCTTGTCCTTCATTTGTGAATATTTGGTCAGGAAATGGTCATAAAAAGCTTCAAATCCCAATTGAATAATGCGTTCTCCAAAGTAGCTGCCAAATGTAAATACCACTGATATACATTCATGCATATGATAGTATATAAATAACCAGGAAAGCATAGCAAAGGTCAATCAATTATGTGTAGGTCAGAATGCTTTCTATCTGGATTGAGTCATTTTAGCAAATGACATCATGTGTCCTTTGGAGTCTATTGTGAAATGTGGCTTGAGTCATTATAGATTGGCTTCTTTTCTGGGTTACCAGGATGGCAGTGGTAAGGCTCAATAAATAAATGTATTGGACTCTGCAGGAGCAGATATGCATAATTAGGATGTAGTGATGAAGGCTTCTTATCGTGTAGAGAAACTTGGGCCCCATCTGCTAATTCCTAGTTTCTTATCCTCTTGGTTGATTTTTTTTTTTAAAGAACTTGAAGACAAAAGAGCTGGAAACGAGCCAGATGCTCTCTCTATTTCTGTGATGGATATCCTTTCATGAAATTGCCAGCAGGGAATCAATAGTAATAAATCTGGCACCCTTCTAATCTCTTCTGACTTCACCATTGCTCTTCTGGAATGGGGCTACTAGGACCCTTTACATTTGGTTTATAATTTCTACTTGATCTGATGTGGAATGGTCATGCCAGATTGCCAGACTCTAGAATGACTGGTGGGATGTGATGTTGTGTGAGGTGGCAAGGGATGTTGTCATTTTCCAGTTGGCACAATAGGAGCTGAATTTAGCTTATAGACCAAGTGGTGAAAGAAGCTGCCAAGTCCAGTCATTTCTGATTAGTCAGGGCTTGAGGAGGTAAATGTTACTTGACAAGAATTTAATGTGTGATTTTCCCCTTCCTTCAGTATATTTTGGAAATGTTAAAAAGTTGTTGACTTTTTTTTAAAGTAGGATGACTTAGAATGAAGAAAGAGTCAAAATTGCTGCCATGTTTTATAGGCATCTATCATTGGAGACTAAGTTTGGTTCTGAGAGCTTGGAAGGAGGAAGATTTGGGCATCCTTAGCAAAGATGAAAGAAACTGGTTCTTGCTTAAAGGGAGGTTATAGTCTAGTGGGAAGATGGACATGCAAACAGATTGCCACAGTGTAAAATGGTAGCTGCTCTAGTAAGAGATACATGTAAATCTAGGCAGTATTGATATTTCTGTCACTTACTGATATTATTTTATCCCTTGTTTATTTGGGCCATAACTGGCTGAGATACATGCCTATATTTATTCCTATTATCAAGGTATATTGAGAGTGAATTTTCCAGCTTTCAAGATGACTAGCTTGTATTTTGCAATTGAGAGGAAATGTGGCTGCCCTGCTCTTGGAATGGTACTTATTATTCTTCACACGACCCAAAGCCTTAACTTCATTTCATTAAAACTCCATAGATTCCTAGGGGCTATTCTTTGATTATATCTACATGGACAATAAAACAAATGGTTAGGGGCTTCCCTGGTGCCGCAGTGGTTGAGAGTCCGCCTGCCGTTGCAGGGGACATGGGTTCGTGCCCCAGTCCGGGAAGATCCCACATGCTGCGGAGTGGCTAGGCCCGTGAGCCATGGCCGCTGAGCCTGCGTGTCCGGAGCCTGTGCTCCGCAACGGGAGAGGCCACAACAGTGAGAGGCCCGCGTACTGCAAAAAAAACCCCCCCAAAAACCCAAATGGTTAAAAGATGAGTAAACAGATCAAGTTGCAACTGTTTTTGGTGGTATCTAATAGTTGATTGCAAGGATTTGTCTTTCCCCCACTGTTGACTGAGAGGTCAGTCTGTGGTTATGGATCGATCAGCTGATTCAGTCTGGTATAGACAACAGAAGAAGGAGCCCCATCTGCCCCCCTTTTAATCAGGACAAAAAAAGCGCCAGCAAACAGACTTCTGTTTATATCTCATTTTATAGAATCACCCCTAGCTTTAAGGGGGTGCTGGAGTAAGGGGGCTGTGAACAGAAAATGAGTTAGCTAATCAATTGCCAAACTTTCAATTTTATCCAAATAAGGCCATTGTCAATAAATCTGATAATACTATACCTTACTGTTTTTTCAATGTGTTTTTTCCCTTTAATAATGCCATGAATATTTTTTCATTTTATTAAATATTCTGCTACATAACTTTCAATGTCTACATAATATTCCACTTGATGACTATACCATAGTTAATTTCAGTAGTCTTCTTTTGTTTGAAATGTAGGATTTTCAAGTTTTACTTTTATAAAATAAATAATGTGGTGATGAACATCCTCATAGCTATTCTTTTTCAGAACTGTTTTGACCGTTTTTCTTTCATTTTGATTTTTTTTTCCAGATCCTCAAGTAACAGTGATATTGATCCCCCCACCTTTTTTCAAATCTTCAAATAACAATGATATAAGTAAATAACCAGGTCTTAGGTAGTCTCTTTAAACAGAGTCTGGGGAGAAGAATTCTTCAATAAATCAGGTAACCTAGATTATATCTACCAGATGCAAAATATCCTATTGATTTTACTAAATCAGAGAAGCAGCTGGTAAATTCAGAGACAGGATAGGGAGGAGGGAAGTGGTCTGTTTTTTGATGGAATCAATTTAATCAGGTCAGTTAAAATGACTTTTGCAGCTCTGGTTAAGGGGATCTGGCAGTTTGCAGTTATGTTAATATTTAGAATCCCTCCAGCTTGAAAATGTATTTTCATCTGGTATTGTGTTCCTTTTTGTATAAAGATTGTCAAATGAGAGTGTAAAGGTAGTTCATCTCCCAGCTCATTTGTCAGAATGTATAGTAGGCATGTTGAGATCGAAAGCCTGGCATCCACACCAGCTAGAAGCAGAAGCTACAGAGAAGTCTGGCTTCCAAGGGAGTAGTAGGGGAAATGCTGACACTAGCCCCTCTCCTGCCGTTATTGCTGTGGTCTTTGGGAGAGGATTAATGGTGCCTTCCCTTGTTTGAGTACTAACAGTGGATCAGCAAAGCTGAGCATAGGGCAGAGGGTTCTGGTACTTGCTGAGTACGTTACCTCTTATAACAGGGTTTTAAATGTCAATGCTTTTTACAATGTATATGAGGAATTCTAACTGAGAAGCTGGCCCATATGCTTAGACTACATCCAACTATATGTTTCTATTTTTGATGTTGCAAAATATGGTTAATTTTTATGGTGAATATTTTATGGCCTGCTTTTTGTTATGTGCCAGACAAATTGAGGGCAATGGAAGCTGATGGGTGGTGAAGATAAAAGAGCAGTGTTGACCTTTTGGTAAATCATTCATCACACTGCTTCATCTGTAAGTGGTTTTCTAGCTGTAGCTCATGTTTGCTAATCACTACGTTTGACTCTCAGTTTTACAGGGATTGATTGTCTTGCTGTGGATTGCCTTTTCTTGTCTTCCTTTCTTTCCTTTTTTTTTTAAATTTTGGTTATTGTTATTATAACTATTTCATTACCTAGTAGTTCCTCCACCAGAGGGAGCTTGTGGACAGAGAGGCAATGGGAATTAATAATTCAGTTTCTTTTTGCTGCTCTTCATTGTGACTTGCAGGGTTTCTTCTCAGTAGCTGAGATGGACTTTAAGCATTCCATTCACCTACTCTCCTTTGAATCTTATTGATCCCAGTAAACTTAAGTTGCAAGATGACTGTCTTTGGCAGTGGCCAGAGAATAGAAGAGTTAACTGGGGTGCCTAGCACCAGGATGCTTTTTGGCTTACATGTTGATTAAAGTCCCATCAGGGGAAACCAAAGGGGAAAGCAAGAATAACTTCTTAGTTTAATGGATCAACTACTGGAAACTATGGAATTCATTACAGTGGAAGCTTAAATCTGTATCCTGGACCCGAAGTGATCCAAGGCTAATAAGCATCTGATAGAATACATCTCGCCAACATTGTGGACATCTATTGCTCTTTGTTTTTTGATCCTTTTGCCTGACTCTGGCCCATCCTTAGAGTTCAGAAGCATGGTTAATGTATAAGGCCCTCAGCCTACAAGATACAGAGTGAACATGTACTGGCATCTGGTGAGGACACTTAAGGGAAAGACTCTGCCTTAGGACCAAGAGAAATTAACGTTTGTCCACTAAGGAATCTGACCAGCTGTAGTGCCATGCTGATTAGCCCTGCAGAGGTTATTTCTTAATTATGTATTTTAGGGTTTATTAAAACAGGAACTGTGTCCCCTCTCTGGGGGCAGAGAATATTTTGATATTTTGATTGCAATAAAGTGGAAATTGAGAACACTAACAGACAGAAACTAATCAGAAGTGTTTTACTGTTCCTTTATTCCCAATCAAATGCACTGTCAAGCAATATCTAGATATTACCTGCACTCTGCCTGTCCCCTGCCTGAACCTGGGATTCTTCCACCGAGAGAGTGGTCCTGGATCCCACGTTGGCGTTGCTCATTTGGTTGATGAAGACATATTGACAGGGCTTCCCTGGTGGCACAGTGGTTGAGACACAGGTTCTTGCCCTGGTCCGGGAGAATCCCACATGCCGCAGAGCAGCTGGGCCCGTGAGCCATGGCCGCTGAGCCTGTGCATATGGAGCCTGTGCTCCGCAATGGGAGAGGCCACAACAGTGAGAGGCCCACGTACTGAAAAAAAAAAAAAAAAAATCATATTGCCAGAGTTGTTGTTGGTAAGTTTGCAGCCAGGCCTCTAAGGGTATGGCCATGGGGCCATTCTGGAAGTGTGTTTGTGTGTGTGTGTGTGTGTGTGTGTGTGTGTGTGTGTGTGTGTGTGTGTGTGTGTGTGTTAGGGTGGCCGTGGTGGTGCATGACCCTTTTTTATTATTTTGTGAAGGCACAAATCATAGGCCTATAGCTGCGGCCAATCAGAATACTTCTACCTCATTTTGGATAACAAAGAACATGTTCTTATATGTTCTTCTAGTCTTTTATAGAAAAGAAAGAAACATGATTTCTAAACAACAGCATCTTTTAATGGGGAATTTTCAGAAGTAACTTTTTTTTTCCATTTGTTAGAGATAGAAAGCCAGTCTTTGGGGAAGGGACACTTAGATCCCAGAAAAATAGGCAATAGCCACAGTCTATTAATAACAGGGGCTTCTCATGAGAAGGAATAATTCTTACATGGTGGTGACATTTTACACTTTGAAGGAGATTTTCTCAAGTGTCTTCCATAGCAATATGGTACAGAAGTTGGTTTCAGGAGGAGGCAGAAATGACTTAAGATGAATTTTTGAAATCCTGCTTATTGAAAATGCTGGTGCTGTTGAGTGTTACTTCTCTCATCTTCCTTCTCCAGAAACACCAACTTACCTAGAGTCACACCTACCTTTGCCCCTTTTCTCAAGACTTGAACATTAAGAAGAATTTCCTGTGTCTTCAAATTCAAATTTATTTCTAAATGTTCCCTTCACCTTTTACTCTTCTCCACTGTAGAATACGGTAGTCACTAGCCACATGTGGCTATTTATGTTCAAATTAATTTAAATTAAACAAAGTGAAGATTTCAGTTCCTTAGTCACAATGGCCTCATATCAAGGGCTTGATAGGCACATGTGGCTATTGGCTATCTTACTGGACAGTGTCACTATACAACATTTCCATCATCACAGGAAGTTCTGCTGGACAGTGCTGCTCTGATACTCTTGGCTACCCACTAAGGATATTGCTTCTCTGTCACCCTCTCAGGTGGTGTGTGGGTTTTTTTCAGTGTCTGGCGTGGAGTTGGTGTCTTGTTTTCATCCTCATCATCACTTCTAGACAGCTTCTTTTTTCTTCATCCACAGAAGTACTTTTAAAGCATGTGGGATCAGCCTATCCTACTGCCTACTACTCCTCTGTATTTATTGATGATTTTATTCCCTAACTCACTGTCTTTGTGCCCATCACTCTCCTGCCATCATTCTAGGTAAGAATGTCCACATAGATTACTCATATCTGGCCTCTCAGTTCCTTGAAATTCTCACTTGCAAATGTCACTTTCTCTACCTCATGGTCAGTGGCCAGTGGCTCTCAATCTAGGAGGTACTTCTCTCCTTGGGAGCATTTGTAAATGTGAGCAGTCCTACTGGCCTTTAGAGGGCAGGAGCTAAGGATGCTAAATGTCATTCAGTGCATGAGACAGTCTAGGCAATGAAGAATTATTTCACCCCAAATGCCGTAGTGCTCTTGTTAGGAAACATTGTGCTAACCTTCTAAAACAATGTACATATCTTAATTAAAAATACTTTATTGCTAAAAAATGCTAACCATCATGTGAGCCTTCAGTGAGTTGTAGTCTTTTAACTGATGGAGGGTCTTGCCTCCGTGTTGACGGCTGCTGACTGATCAGGGTGGTGGTTGCTGGAGGTTGGGGTGGCCGTGGCGATTTCTTAAAATAAGTCAACAGTGAAGTTTGCCACATCGATTCCCTCTTACTTTCATGAGCAATTTCTCTGTACTATACAGTGCTGTTTGATAGCATTTTATTTCCATGTTGGGCTCAATCCTCTCAAACCCTGCCACTGCTTTATCAACCAAGTTTTGTAATATTCTAAATCCTTTCTTGTCATTTCAACAGTCTTTACAGCATCTTTACCAGGAGATCTTTTCTATTTCCGGAAACCATTTTCTTTGCTCATACATAAAGAAGCAACTCCTCATTTGTTAAAGTTTTATCATGAGGTTTCAACGATTCAGTCACATCTTCAAGCTCCACTTCTAATTCTAGTTCTCTTGCTATTTCTACCACATCTGCAGTTACTTGCTCCACTGAAGTCTTGAACCCCTTGAAGTCATCCGTGAGGGTTGGAATCAATTTCTTTCAAACTCCTGTTAATGTTGATATTTTGACCTCTTCCCATGAATCACAAATCTTACTGGCATCTAGAATGGTGAATCCTTTCCAAAAGGTTTCCAATTTACTTTGCCTAGATCCGTCAGAAGAATCATTATCTGTGGCAACTGTAGTCTTAACAAAAACATATTTCTTAAATAATGAGTTGAGGACTTCCTTGGTGGCGCAGTGGTTGAGAGTCCGCCTGCCGATGTAGGGGACACGGGTTCATGCCCCGGTCTGGGAAGATCCCACATGCCGCGGAGCGGCTGGGCCCGTGAGCCATGGCCGCTGAGCCTGCGCGTCCGGAGCCTGTGCTCCGCAACGCGAGAGGCCACAACAGTGAGAGGCCCGCGTATCGCAATAATAATAATAATAATAATAATGAGTTGAAGGTCAAAATGACTCCTTGATCCATGGGCTGCAGAATGGATGTTGTGTTAGCAGGCATGAAAATATAACATTAATCTCATTGTACATCTCCATCAGAGCTCTTGGGTGACCAGGTGTATTGTCAATGAGCAGTAATATTTTGCAAGGAATATCTTTTTTGAGCAGTAAGTCTCAACAGCGGGCTTCAAATATTCAGTAAACCGTGTTGTAAACAGGTGTGCTGTCATCCAGGCTCTCATCCATTTATAGAGCACAGGCAGAGTAGATTCAGCATAATTCTTAAGGGCCCTAGGATTTTTGGAATGGTGAATGAGCATTGGCTTCAATTTAAAGTCAGTGACTGCATTAGCCCCTAGCAAGAGAGTCAGCCTGTCTTTTTTTTTTTTTTAAGATTTTTTATTATTTATTTTATTTATTTCTGGCTGCGTCAGGTCTTAGTTGCGGCATGTATGATCTTTGTTGAGGCATGCGGGCTCTTCATTGTGGTGCGCGGGCTTCTCTCTAGTTGTGGTGTGCAGGTTTTTCTCTCTCTAGTTGTGGCATGCAGGCTTCTCTCTAGTGGTGGCGTGCGGGTTTTCTCTCTCTAGTTGTGGTGCACAGGCTCCAGGGCACATGGGCTCTGTAGTTGTGGTGCACGGGCTCCAGAGCACGTGGGCTCTGTAGTTTGGAGCACACAGGCTCTACCTGATACACGGGAGCTCAGTAGTTGTGGCATGTGGGCTTAGTTGCCCCACAGCATGTGGGATCTTAGTTCCCTGACCAGAGATTGAACCCCTGTCCCCTGCGTTGTAAGGCGGATTCTTTACCACTGGACCACCAGGGAAGTCCTCAGCCTATCTTTTGAAGCTTTGAAGTCAGGCACTGACTTTTCCTCTCTAGCTATGAAAATCTTAGGTGGCATCTTCTTTCAATATAAGGCATTTCATCTGCATTGAAAATCTGGTGTTTAGTGTAGCCATCTTCATGAATTATCTTAGCTAGATCTTCTGTATAACTTGCTGCAGCTTCTATATCAGCACTTGCTGCTTTACCTTGTACTTTTATATTATGGAGAAGGCTTCTTTCCTTAAACCTCATGAACCTCTGCTAGCCTCAAACGTTTCTTCTGCAGCTTCCTCACCTCTCTCAACCTTCATAGAATTGAGAGTTAGGGGCTTGATCTGGATTAGGCTTTGACTTAAGGGAATGTTTTGGCTGGTTTGATCTTCTATCCAGACCGCTAAAACTTTCTCCATATCAGCAGTAGGGGTACTTGGCTTTTTTAGCATTTATGTGTTCATGAAGGAACACATTTAATTTCCTTCAAGAACTTTTCCTTTGCATTCACAACCTGGCTAACCGTTTGGTGCAAGAGGCCTAGCTTTTGGCCTCTCTCAGCTTTCGACATGCCTTCCTCAATAAGCTTAATAATTTCGGGCTTTTGGTTTAAAGCGAGAGATGTGCGACTCTTCCTTTCAGTTAAACACTTGGAGGTCATTGTAGGGTTATTAGTTGGCCTAATTTCAACATGGTTGTGTCTCACGGAATAGGGATGCCCGAGCAGAGGGAAAGGGACGGGGGAACTGCTGGTCAGTGGAGCAATCGGAACACACACATTTTTTGATTAAGTACACTGTCTTATATGGGTGCAGTTTGTGGTGCCCCAAAACAATTACAATAGTAACATCAAAGATCACTGATCACAGTGATAATAGTGAAAAAGTTGAAGATGTTATGAGAATTACCAAAATGTGACACAGAGACATGAAGTGAGCAAATGCTATTGGAAAAATGGCACCAATAGACTTGCTCATTGCAGGATTGCCACAAACCTTCAATTTATAAAAAGCACAATATCTTCTAAGCACAATAAAGCAAAGTGCAATAAAATGAGGCATGCCTGTATTCATTTCTCCTCTCATGCCCTCACTTCCCTCCTTACCCAGCTTAGGTGCTATGGTCAGTCTCTCCTTTGCTTGTCTCTCTGTGTCCTGTTTACTGGCATGACTCTGACTCTTTGTCCACTTTGGACCTGAGTTCAGTTGAATGGAGAACACAAAACTATGCTGAACGGCATTACTTTGAGTTTATGTCCACAAATTTCAAGTGTATCCTCTTCTCTATTTAGCAATCCTTCATCATTTGCTTAATACTTCTGACTCTGTGAGGCAACAGTTTTACACCTTCACCTGTACCTCAGACCTCCAACTCCCATCCCCAATTCTCCCCTCAGCTGATTCCTTCACTTCATTTTTCATTGGTGAAATAGAAACAATGAGAGTAAATGACCTCATCTCCACCAGCAAATCTGCACTGACTGTTTCTGCACCTGCTGTCTTGGTCCAGCTTCCGGTACTCTACATGAACTCTATGGAACCCTGTAGTAGCTCCCTATTGTCCTCAGAATAAATCCAGTCTCTCTGCCATAGCCTCAAGGCCCTTCAAGACTGGGCTCATGCTTGTCTTTCTCACCATGTCTACTATGACTCTCTTCTTTTGTCCCCGAGTTCTGGTCACACTGGTTTTCTTGCTGTTCTTCGTGTATGTCAAGCTTATTCTCACCTCAACATCTTTGTGTTTGCTGTTGCTTCTGTCTGGAAGTCTTTTCCCGTAGATATTTCTATGCCTTGCTTCTTCTTCGTTACACTCAGGCTTCTGCTCAAATGTCATCTCCTCAGAGAATCCTTCCTTGACCACTCTGCCCACAATAGTTGTCCTTCTCCCCCATCATTCTCTTAACTCCTTACCCTGCTTAAATTTTTTTCCACAGGACTTATCACTACCTGACATAATATTATAAATTTGTGTTAATTTGTTTATCTGAATATAACTTTATGAGGGTAGGGATTTTGCCTGTCTTTTTTGCTTCTGTATCTTCAGGGCCTAGAACAGTATTTAGCACTCATTATCTATTGGTTAAGTATTTGACACATTTTTTATAAATGAATATTGAATAAAGTATAGTGACTATGGTGACAAAGCCTTTTTTTATTTGTCACGCTATTACTATTCTGAGGCAAGGACGACTCAGTTCTCTCACCACTTTTCTCTATTGGAAAGATTGGGAAACCTTTTGTGCAGTGTCGCATAATATCATTGGGCTTTCGTTTGATATAAACACATCATTTACATATTAATTCTGCCTTTGTTCTTTTCTCATTGGCCCATAACAATTAAAAGAGACCATTACTCTGCCACACTGTGGGTTTTTATGATGTCATGTCAAAGTCTCCATTAATTAAATAACTTAATAAATTAAAGCCTTATTCAATGACAGTATCTTTCAATTGCGAATCATCTCCACTAAAGAGCACAATGGCAGACGTGGGACAATTTTAGCATTAGGACATGCCAACCTAACAGCCAGATGTGCTTATTGACACAATGAAAGTTAAAAACTGTCACTTTAGGTGATCATTTGGTGCCAATGACACTGCGAACAGGATAGTCGATGGGGTAAAAAAAAAGACAAACTCAGGCACTGCTATTGGAAGGCACAGCTCAATTATCAGATTGTCATTTAGATTTTTTAGAATGTTAATTGGATAAAATCACAAATTAAAAAATAAAGTGTTTGGAACTATAAGACTGTGTCTTCAGGTTTCGGTTCAAGAGAGATTGATGTGCAGGGTAACATTCAAACTTCTTAATTTATAATGCAAGGTCCTCATCTAACTGGAATGTGAATTGGAGTGGAAGATAGTAAGACAAAGGCAGGGAGACCAAGGATACTAATGTAATTATCTAAGGAAGAGATGCTAAGAGATGGGGTTGGGAAGAAGAGATGTAGGAAAGGAGGAGAAAAGATGAAAGCTGCATCATATGGAAGTAAAAAAAAAAATGGGGGAGAGTGAAGTACAGCAACATCAGAGGTAGATGACAAATGTATTCTTTTATATTCTTGTTCCAGGTAAAGACATAGAGTAGTGGACTGGCTGCCTTAATTTGGAAATTTTTGTGTGTTACTTGTGTAAGGATTAATTAATTACCTTATAGCTTTAAGAGAGTATGGTTTGCTAATGTGTCTAAGTGACTTATTGAGAATAGCTAAATTATGAGCCTAAGCTAGATAAAGTCATGCCTTCTGTGGTGTGTAGACTTGGTACATTTGGATAATTCCTGACTTTTGGGAAAGTGTAAATCAATCTCATGGTTGAAATAAAGCCAAATACACCAGGAATCACAACAAACATAAAGAAGATTCATTCTGTGTGTCAATAGACACAGATTTTTAAGTTGCATGGGGAAGAAGAAACAGTTACACTCTCTTTACACACTGTTTATAAGGAATACCCCTATTAAGAATAATGGCATGGGAAGATTGAAAGAAGATAGATGGAAATTGATATAATATACCATGCAAATACCTTTCAAAAGAAGGCGGGTGATACTGTATTAATATCAGACAAAATGTACTTTAAAAAATGTTATTATAGATAAAGAAAGGCATTATTTAATGATAAAAGAACAATTCACCAGAAAGATATATTAATCCTGAACCTGCATTATTACCTAGTCACATCATTTCAAAAATATATAAAGTAAAAATTGACCATATCACTACGAGGTATTGAGAACATAGGTAATCATGATTGGGAGGGTTTTTAAAAATATTTATTTATTTGTTTATTTAATTTATTTGGTTTTGCCGGGTCTCAGTTGCAGCAGGTGGGCTCCTTAGTTGTGGCTCACGGGCTCCTTAGTTGCGGCTCGTGGGCTCCTTAGTTGCGGCTTGCCGGCTCCTTAGTTTCAGCATGTGGGCTCCTTGGTTGTGTCAGGTGGGCTCCTTAGTTGTGGCTTGAGGGCTCCTTAGTTGCAGCACGTGGGTTCCTTAGTTGCGACAGGCGGGCTCCTTAGTTGTGGCTCACGGGCTCCTTAGTTGCGGCTCCCGGGCTCCTTAGTTGCGGCTCCCGGGCTCCTTAGTTGCGGCTCCCGGGCTCCTTAGTTGCGGCTCCCGGGCTCCTTAGTTGCGGCTCCCGGGCTCCTTAGTTGCGGCTCCCGGGCTCCTTAGTTGCGGCTCCCGGGCTCCTTAGTTGCGGCTCCCGGGCTCCTTAGTTGCGGCTCCCGGGCTCCTTAGTTGCGGCTCCCGGGCTCCTTAGTTGCGGCTCCCGGGCTCCTTAGTTGCGGCTCCCGGGCTCCTTAGTTGCGGCTCCCGGGCTCCTTAGTTGCGGCTCCCGGGCTCCTTAGTTGCGGCTCCCGGGCTCCTTAGTTGCGGCTCCCGGGCTCCTTAGTTGCGGCTCCCGGGCTCCTTAGTTGCGGCTCCCGGGCTCCTTAGTTGCGGCTCCCGGGCTCCTTAGTTGCGGCTCCCGGGCTCCTTAGTTGCGGCTCCCGGGCTCCTTAGTTGCGGCTCCCGGGCTCCTTAGTTGTGGCATGCAAACTTTTAGTTGCAGCATGCATGTGGGACCTAGTTCCCTGACCAGGGTTCACACCTGGCCTGCATTGGGAGCTCAGAGTCTTAACCACTGTGCCACCAGGGAAGTCCCCATAATTGGGAGTTTTAAACATTTTCTCTAAGACACTGAAAAATCAAATAAACTAAACAAATTAGAAAGGATAAAGAAGATTTAAATAACATAACTGATTAGCTTGATTGAATAGACATACATAGAACTCTGAACTCCTGAATTCCACTACCAGAGAATATATACACATTGAAAGCCTTACCACTGATTGCTAAAAATTATATTTCCTCTTATCTCGGAAGAAAAAATATTAGGAGACCAAAAACAAGTAGACCTCAAAAACTTTATACATTTGGAAACAAGATCATACTTCTAAACCTTGTCAAAGAAAAGTGATGATAGAAATTAGTTGATACTCTTTTAAATCTTGTGGGTTACAATTAAAGAGGTACATAAAGGAAAATTTATAGATTAAAATGCATATATTTGAAATGAAGGAGGACTGATAATTAGTGAGTTAAGCATTCAACCAAAAAATTATAAATGATAGCAGAGTAAACCAAAATAAAGCAAAGGGAGAAGATAATACGAAGTACTGCAAAAAGAGATGAAATAGAATACAAAGGAATAGCAGAGAAGATCGACAAAGCAAAGGATGATTCCTTGAAAGACTAACTAAACACATCTGGCAAACTTGATCAGCTACAGAGACAAAGACAGAAGGAAGGAAAGAGAGTAAGAGTGACAGAGAGAACACAAATAGTATTAGAAATGAAAATAGGGACCTAATATATGTATAATAGAGAATAAAAGGTCAAAAGAATGTACTGTGAGTAACTTCATGGTAATATATTTAAACATACATTTTAATAAATAGGGGTGCCCAATACATTTATGATACATACATTCTAAGATCATGTCACAACAGGAGACTGAGAAACATGATTTCTAACTGAGTTTGAATAAATGAATGGAAGAGAAAAATCATTCACTCATATGAAACGTATTTATGGACATCTGCTATGTACTGGGAATTGTGCTGGTGCTACTTTATATTTTCATGAGGGGGATGGACATTAAACAAATCATTACAAAAACAGATATTTACAGTTGAGGTAAGTGCAGTATAGGAAAGTTTAGAGCATTTAACAGGGAACTTAATCTTATTTGGGCAAAGGGCAGATTAGCAAAGGTTTCCTGAAGAAGTGACATTTAATCTGGGACTTAAATAATGGGTAGGAGTTACCCAAGCTAGAAGGGGTTACAGGGTCCAAAGACATAGATCATAGAGTGGATGGTTAGAAAGGTGTGAAAATCGGTTTCAGCAGTTGTCTTTGGAATATGGTAAGGATTTATACAAGCCAAATACATTAAATTCACATGTCTAAGTAGAGCACAAACATATTTCCCCTTCTTAATAGCTTTATGTAGATGCTTAAGAATGTAATCTGTAAAGAAAGTATTAAAACAAGGATGGGAAGGAAATAAACCAGCTTCATTCAGAGTAGTGGTTGCTTCTAGAGGAAGGAGAGCAGAGGAGGCTTCTGCATCCATCCCTTGTTAATGGTGATTCCCTTCCTGAAAGGGAGGATAAGGTAAGCCACAATCATGAGTGTGCTAATTTCTTTAAGTGTTGGCCTTATCTGAAATGGAGACCTCAATTATAAAACATCAGGCAGAAAATCACAGAAGAGAAACTTAGAGATGCTATTCTGAAGGGAGCAGTGGTTTAGACAGTACTACTCAAAATGTGAAGAGGGAGGTCAGACATTGAGAGTAAGGATTTAGGACTGCCTTGTCCAGCACAGTAGCCACTAGCTGCAGGTGGCTATTGAGTACTTGAACTGTGGCCAGTCTGAATTGACATACTGTAAGTGTACAATACACTCTGGATTTCGAGGGCAGTATTAAAAAAGAATGTAAAATATTTCAATAATATTTTCTGTTGAAGTATAGATGATTTACAATATTAGTTTCAAGTGTACAACATAGTAATTCAATATTTTTATAGAGTTTACTTCACTTAAAATTATTATAAAATATTGGCTATATTCCCTGTGCTGTGCAATATATCATTATAGCTTATTTATTTTATACATAGTAGTTTTTGCCTCTTAATACCCCTACCCCTTTTATGCCCCTCCCTGCTCTGGTAACTGCTAGTTTGTTCTCTATATCTGTGAGTCTGTTTCTGTTTTGTTTTATTCATTTGGTTGTTTTACTGGGTTGACCAAAAAGTTCATTTAGGTCTTTCCACAAGAGTGTATGGAAAAATCTGAACGCACTTTTTGGCCAACCCAATATTTTTTAGATTCCATGTAGAAGTGGTAACATATAGTATTTGTCATCAACAATATTTTTATATTGATTATATTATATGAAATGATAAGATTGTGGATATATTGGGCTACATTAACATATTATTAAAATTAATCTCACCTGTTTCTTTTTACAGTTTTTAACATGGCTAGTAGAAAATTTAAAATTAAACATGTGGCTGACATTTTATTTCTGTTGGACAGTGCAAGTTTAGAAACTTTTATAGCAATTTGGCATTGCCACAATATCCAAGTGTATGTCTCATCAGCCCACAACATATTGGAAAGGAATAATACAGTCAACTAGTATTTCATCACAGATAATTAGTGAAGCACTGCTTGAAACCATTCATATCTTCCAAAGTGTTTAGACACTATGCTTACTATAGGAAGATGCGTATATTGTCAATTTCTCAGAGGTCTGTGAAATAGTCCAAGGAGGCAACTCTTAAATTGATGTGGCCTCCTGAGTATGAAAAAAGTGATTGATAAAGATGTTATCATATAACCCTTCAGATTTGCTTGTATTTATTTTCAATTGCATAACTTGTATATTGGAGTTGGACAGAATATAATAAAAACTGTGGTCAATAATACATCTTTAAAAGTCCAACTGAAAGACCAGTTTGGCATCAACTAGTTTTTTTTTTTTTTTGAGAATTGAAAAAACAGGGAGTGGGGAAGCTCATATCTCAAATTAGTTACATTGCAGCATTGATAATATACTTATGTAATTGTCTTCCTTAGATTTTGTTCTATAAAATTGACTTATTTTTCATCAGAATGGGCTAGTTAACATTAGACTTGGAATTGGCACAGGTGAGCTTGTGATTTACAGGGCAATTTTTCTCATCAAAACCTGGGCAGAACCATATATTTTAAAACCAATATTTATTTTACAATGGGAAGATGGAGCAGATTAAAGGAGCATAAAACAATGATAAATCACCCAATCTTTATCCCATAGAAAATCTTTTAAATGGCTCTTTAAAGTAATGGCAATAAAACCGGCTCATAGAGTTTGTATTTGGATGGCTTTCTAGCACATGGTATAGTCATGTAGATTAAAATCTAATTAACGAGGAATTTGTAAATATTCAGACGTGGTCTGTGTGATTCTTTTTCAGTGAAAAGTTAAGTGTGTTTTTTCCATAGCCAAGTTTCTGAGTCTTTCTCATGAGTAAAGGGAATCCAGCCTCAAATTTTTAGCTGTTTGAAATCAAAGGCCAAAGAAATGAAATATCGTTTAGTCTTTTTATTTAATAATCAATTTTTATATTAAATGTTTAAGAACATGTTTATCTATGTTTACTATAGAGTATTATACAAGAAAGGAATTTTTATAACATCTTGTTTGATTTGGTTCCCATTTATATCTTAGGTTACAGTAATTTCTGTGGTTAAAAACAATGGAGTTAAATTTCTGTAATAGTATTCTTTAACACTATTCTAATGATAAGTGGACTTGTATAGAACCTTTGGACTGATTAAAAAATGCTAAAGAGTAGAAAACATTTGAAATGGATGAGATCTGCTTGTAATCATGGTGGATTTTACAAATGGGGAGTCTGTGTCCTGTGGATGTTCCATGTGGGTGTTGTGTCTCTAACTAACTGAAGACTCCAGGTCAGCAGTTGGCAAACTTTTTTGTAAAGGACCAGAGGCTAAATATTGTAGGCTTGTTGGGTCCATATTCCAACTATTCAACTTTACTGTTATTGGGTGAAAGCCACCGTAAGTAATATATAAATGAATGGGTGTGTGCATACTCTCTGACCCAACAATTCTATGTCTAGCAATGTTCCCTAAGGAAATAATCAGAGACTTTGGCAAAGAAGCATGTACAAGAGTATCTGTCATGATATTACTTTATGACATGGAAAGCTATTTATGGGCCCTGGTTAATTAAAAGAAAAGCAGCAAAACAATGTAATATGTGATCCTACTTTGATATAATGTATGTACAAACCCATATATTAGGTTGGATCATGTGAAATTAATGTTAAATGGCTGTTTTTTATCTGCAAAATGAAAGTTTTATATGGTCAACCTAAGAAAGAGACTGAAAGATTATCCACCTGTAATTTCTTAGGTGGAAGAAATAGAATAATTTTTATTCTACTCTTTTTCATATGTTCATTTGTTACAAGGAATATATTTTACTTCACAGTGAGAAAATGATGCAGGTTTTTTAGGACAAAAGAAGGATTTTGCCATTCAAATTGTGGGTACATTGCAATGGAAATGCAGAAGGCATGTGCGTGTAGTCCTCTCTGGAGGAGATGTGTCTCCTGTGAGGAACTAGGAGCTTTGTTTTGTTGACAAGGCCATTCCTGTTATGGCAGTGGATACAGGGAACTGCAGCCAGCGCACGTTGTGTATTTTCTCCCATTGGTTGACTCCATTCCCCTTGATGCCATTTAGCATTCAGTTCATCAAATGAACTCCTCTTGTTCAGATTGCTTTCACATCAAATTTCTGTCTGGTTAGGATTTGGCTTTGCATGGAGGACATCTTCAGGAAGGGAACGTTCTGGTCATTCTGACGTCTGTGTGGCAGTTGTATTACAAATTGTAGACTTCTACTTCAATATTTTGGGTTCATGCTGCTGGACTCGTGAGCTTTGTTTAATGAAGTCCTCCTCCTGAGAGAGGGATTCTGTCTTGTGTGCTGAGAACTCCAAGGCCCAGGATGCCAAAACCTAGTGAAGGAACTTCCTAAGGTATAGATGACCTTCAGCTGGCTCTCTGGGGAGGGAGCCTGCTGCCCTTCCTCAGATGGCATTCTATATTTCTGCACAGTAAGTTGCTTGAGTCTTTTCTTATTTGAAACTTTGCCCCTTTCCAGCTCTCAAGTTCTGCACTTCTTCAATTTTTCTCTCTTCAACCCCTTGCTTGCTCCGTTTTCCTCACTGTTTCTTGTCACCAGGCAGAAACACAATGGGGAGAGACTGGTACACAAGAGACGTTTTGCTGCTGGTATTTAACTTTCTCCTGAAGTTTTTGTTGGATGACATTGATTCTAGTGCAAAGGGCGCTCAGCTTTGGAGCAGACCTGTAGAGAAATAGAGTCCCTCAGGCCTGCTGTGAGGCTAGAATCCCCTTGTCCCAGCAACAGGGATTGGCATTTGTGTGGGACAGTGGGACATGCCCCTGATGCCGGGAACTTCTTGCAGTGACAATCAGCGTGAAGAAAAGCGGTGGACCATTTCTCCACCTGAGGGAGGCAGACATTTTGTGAGCTCACATGTTTTTCTCATCAGACTCTGAAAGGGCGTTTTACTGTATTTTGATACAATGTTCAAACTACACATTAGGGGTAATTTCTGCCTTATTTGGAGCACCAGTCAGAATGATCTTATCTCCATCAGAGGACATGAAGAGGCCTCTATATCTGACACTACTTTGTTAAAGAGAAAATATTTTCCCAGAAGGCAAAAGTTACTGGCTAAATACAGCCCCAAATCAAAGATCTTTTCTGCCAAGAACTCTTATGTCAGCTTTCTTTTTCATAAATTAATGTGGATCTGTGGAATTTACATTTCCTACAAATTGTTTACCCATTTTCCCTTTTCATAAGGTGAGAAAAGATCCTAATTCAAGATACATTCTGTCACTTTGGAGGCTGATTGGGGATGAGAGTTTTTTAGTATTCAAAGAAATCCCCAAAACAATTGGTAAAACTGCTTGTAGAATTTGATGTTACACATCTTGAGGAAGATTTAAGTCTGAAAATTTAAAAGACTTCAATTCACAAAGTGTTGATTGCATCATTTTGCTTAGTAGTACAGTTAAGTCATTTTTAAAAAGTCAAGTGAATGCGTTTTGGCCTCATCAATGAAATGTACCAAGAACCATAAAGTAGTGAAATGGTGTTAAGAAAAACAACATTTCATTTTTTCTTTGTATTGAAAAAAGTGAAAATTACCCTCTTTCCCTTTGAGTTCATGCTACAAAAGCTTATAAATTTTATGTTGGGTATTTAGATGTTTATGTGAGGGGAGCTCAATTTATAAATCTGAATGCTAACAATATGATGATTAATTTTAGAAAATTGTCAGTCAGCAGACATGCTGGGCCTAGAATAAGATGACTCATTTGCTATATAGGCAATATTGTATGTTATAAAAAATCAGGGGATAGTCACATAGAAAGGGGAAACATGAATGGATCAATAATTTAATTTAGCTCTGACCTGGCTAAGTTCTATAGCATGGTTCATAATTTTTCAATGAATGACCCTTAACATTTTACATACAGTGCCTCAGTTTTGTATTGATCTTCCGTAATGTATTCTTCATGTCAAAGAAGGAATAAAAACAAACAAAACACACTGTTTAACAAAAACACATTGTGTCGCCTGCAGATGTTAACCAAAATATGACAACATATTGGCGTTATTTATTCTGTTTTCAGAACTACTTTTTTCCTGGCTAATTTAAAAATTTAGAAGAGAAATGGGTAGTAAGTGAATGATAACTTGAAGGGCAAGTTCATGGAGTTCTCTCTTAGTTAAAAGATTCTTAGCCCCTCTGCTTAATTGCTTATTAAAAGTGGAACCCCTGATGTACTATGTGTAGTGTGTATTTATTCCATGGAAAATTATTAATTTTTAATTGAACTAAGTGAGTGCTTGGACAAGGGACGCTAGCTATCAATCAGGAAGCAAGTGATTGACTGATGTTCATGTTCATTAATTATTCAAGGAAGTTCAATTTTAAGGTCTATAACAGTAGAAGAAAGTTTTTATAAGTGAGTGTGTTTGTGCTGATACATTTTAGTACTGTATTTATTTGTTCATTTAACAAATATTTAGTATGTGCTATGTGCCATGCAGTGATGAGTCAGTGATGAGCAAGCCCATGGGCCCCTGTACTCACAAAGCTTCCAGGGCAGTACGTAAAACAGAGGTATATCAGTGCTGTTTAGGAGACTCAATTTTGCTTGACTCCCCTCTATGTACAGAAAATGATTCTTCTCTGCACAAATTTCCTGAGTCTCCTGGAAATTCAAGCTATCAAATTCTAATTACCATCTGAGACAATATTTTCTTTAGAATGATGGAATCATAGTTTCTAAGAGCTGAAAGAGACCTGCGAAGTTGTCTGGCACTGGACCCTTTTGTTCTCCGGCCTCAGCCTGGGCCTGTCCAATGTCAGGAGGGGGAAGTGTACTCATTCATGGGGTCATTTCTGGAATGTGTGGATTATTTCAAAGTTCTTCCAAATAATGAACTGAAGCTTATTTCCCTGCAAAATCTCTTCATCGATTCCAGTTTTGTGTCTTGAACAAAATCATCACATCTTATTTACCTATTATTTGGAGTATGTATCACAGTTTTCCATATATTTCTGTGATCTTTTTATTATGAACATGTTATCCCTGTTAGATGCATGTATCCTGACAGCAGAATTGTGTCTGGTTTTGCTCACTGCTATTTTCACTAGCAGTGTCATAAACTAGGCAATGAATGAAGGAATGAATGTTTTATCTTACTCCAAAAAGGCTTCAGGGAAGAATACATAGATTTAAACCATACATCTTAATCCATTAACTATTTGACAACTATCGTGGTTCTTTTACTTCAGTTTTTCTCATCCTTAGGTTCAGATTCTCCTTCCTAACTTTCTTTACATGTGACATGGTGTCCAGCCAACTATACTGAAGTTATCGCCTTCCTAATGCCTCCCACTTTGTTAATATAAAAAGAAAGTGCTGGTCTCACCAGGAGGTTTGGGAAAGGCTTCACAGACGAGGTGCGGATTGACCTGTGCTGAGTCTTGAAGAATGAGGATGTGTTCTCCATGTCAGTGAGGCCAGAAACGGCACTTTTAAGGTACACTGAGAACAGTGGTACCGGAATGTTCACCCACCTTGCAGATTTCCATTAGGTCACCTAACTTACTAGTTAGATCCTCTTTGGGGAATTTTTGCTCTTTTCTTTCCATCTTCCTCATGAACTTTAGTATTCTTTCACCTTGATCACTTCCTTACCACTACCGCAAAGCTGCAAAGCTCGAGGCAGAGCTGCCCGAGGTTTAGAGCTTACGTGAGGGAGTTAGTCTGTATTCAAATCCAGGTTCAACCCATATTTTGCATGGCCTTCTGTGAGGTAGGTACTTCTTTGAGATTTAGCGTTTTCTTCTTTAAAATGGAAAAAATAATAATACCTTATAAAATAATTGAGAGAATTATCAGGTAAATTATATGTGAAGTGCCTGACCTGTAACTGGGAAACTCCTGCTGTAGTTCACTTCCCCTGGTATAGCTATTGGTCCAGAGGCCACAGCACATGCACGTGGCTCAGACATATTTTCCACAGAAATCCATCAGGTGTTAATAGTGACAGAGCTATTTCAGTTTCTTTCAGGTCCTCAGTCCAATGGATTTACATCTTCACCTTTATTTCTCTCATCCTCCAGGCTCCTGGGGTCCAGTAATTTTTTAGGTTTTTTTGGTAGGACTGTAAAGGAATCAGATTTGACACATTTTCCTCTGATTTCTCTCCTTTCGGGTCTCCCTTTCTCCTGGTATAACAAGAGCCTGGATTTCTCTGATCTCATCTCTCTCAGCTTCATCTGGGTAATCAACATACTCATTTCATTCTGGTCAAGATTTCTCTCAATAGGTTTATTGCAGATGGCTGCAGCTGCGATCAGTGTTTACAATCTGATGACAAGTTGGAGATTAAGGCTTGTCATCACTATTTAATTAACCTCAAATTAAGTGCTTTCCGGTCCCATTCCATGCCCTTCCACAAGCCCAGGAGAGCTTCTAAAACAGTGCTTGGAGTCTCGATAGATTCGGGGTCACATCACTGGAAAGCAGGGGCTGATTTAGCTGTGACTCTGAAGAGCAACACTATTTGATCCTTAAGTCACTTGCCCGAGGGCTGAAGCTAGGTAGCTATTCAAAGTCTCTATAAAGAGAGGGGAAGAAAGGAGAGCATTTTTCTAATTCTAGGAAGCAGGTAGTCTGTGAACTGCAGGGACGATGAGACAAAAAGCATTCCAGAGACAGAAAAAAAAACCTCTGTTCTTAATATTTAAAAACAACTTTGTTTTTGTATCACAGAAGTAGTATATGTCAACAGCAAAATTATACATGGTAATTGTAAAAGGATGGAGAAACGAAAGAAGAAAGTAAAAATCATACAAATTCCTACTCTCCATACCTGCTTTTAAGGCTTACCCGAACTGTCCAATCTGGTAGCCACTAGCCACATGTGGCTCATAAATATTTAAAATATGGCAAGACTGAATTGACACCACGTGCTAGAAGTATAAACTGCACACCAAATTTCAAAAAGAGAATTTAAGCTATTGTTATTTTGTGTATGTTGGATTAATTAAAATATATCTTTAAATGAATTTCATCTTTTACTTTTTTTTCATCTTTTACTTTTTAAAATATGACTACTAAATACTTTAAAATTACGTATATTTCTATTGGACAGTGCTATTTTAGACCCTTTTCTTATATCAAAATTTTTTTAAAAGAAAAATTGCGTTATTCTACGTAAAACTTTGTATCCTCCTTTTTCAGTTAATGCGAATATGTTCATGTCATGAAATATATGATATGGCATTATGTTTAATCATTTGTAGTATTTCATTATATGATGTGCCTGGATAGATTAATCCAATCCACTGTTGCTGAACACTTAGGTCATTACCATTTTTTAAAATTTCAAATTATTCATAACATACTTATAACTATATCTTTGGACTCATCCTTAATTGTGCTTCTAGGATTTGTTTCTGGAAGCCAGTTAGCCGAGTCACTTGCTTGTGGAGTTTAAGCAAATTGCCATATAGAAAGGTAGCACTGATTCATACTCAGTACAGTGGTTTATAATAATGCTCATTTCACCTCATCTTTATCAACACCAGATATCATCATTGTTCTTAATTCTTATTGTAACGAGCAGCACTGTTATGGGTTTGCTCAGCAAATTATTGAAAAAGTCTTAGTTTTAAGCTTTGTGCAGTGGTAATATCGTAGCCAATAAGGTTTATCCGAGGCACGATTACTGCGAATTGAAAAAGTCTTATTAGGCTTGGTAGCTTCTATCCTGGTCCTGCAGATACTTCAGATGATTTTCTCTTATCCATCAATCATTCTTTTATCCATCCACTCTTGAGCATCCGTAATGTGTCCAGGCCTGCCCAAAGATTTGTAGAAGACATGGTATTTGATTTTAGGAAATCCCTTATATTTAATATTTAAGTTGGAAAAGAAAGGAAGAGAAAATAAATAGGGCAAGGGCCACGTGAGTCTTATTTACTACAGTATTTCAGCACCTAAATAGAGTGTCTGGTACGTGACAGACTCCCAGTAAATATCGTTGAATGAATTCATGACTAAGTGTATGCTAATGTTTACATAAGTGATGAAGGAAACAAAATAAAGGGGTAATGATTTTAAGGTAGGGACAATAAGGGAAAGCTGTCTGCCTCCTGTCTTAACCCAACAGAAGCCGGAAGGCATGAGAGCTTCAGAGGGCTGCAGAGGAGAGGCCACCACAGGGCAGACAAAGGGTCTGCAGGGGCAAATAGAGGATAACCAGGACACCAGCTCTGATGCCTGCCCTCTGGGGTAGGGCACTCACCCTTTCTGAGTTTGGTTTCCTCATCTGTAAAATGTGCATGATTATACCTACCTCAGAAAGTTGTATTAGAAATAAATGGAGAGCACTTAGCACAATGGTATTTTCTTTACTTGTATTCATTAGTGGCTTAGCTATATCAGTTTCTAAGCATCTTGTTCATTTATCATTTGTTAGAAGTTATCAGAAGGAAAAACAGAGAAGAAACTTACCCCGATATACCTGGACCTTATATTTAGACTTGAAAAGTTCTACATCCCCCCAGTGAGGTAGCCGTTTGCGTTCTGAACTGTGCATATCAAACCCTTATACTCTGGTTAAAAATCCATAGAATTTTTCATGTAGTTGGATAATTAGGCCACATGCTGTTGGCTCTGCTCAAAAACGGTCATTTAAGTGTCCTTTTATTTTTTTTAGCATCCACTGGGAAGTTTAAATAGCCACTGCCAGTGTGATTTCTATATGCTCTTTAAAAAATGCTGAAATTGAAAAGAGTTTAATAAAATTGCTGGACTGTTAGCTTTAGCAAGCTGTCCCAGACATAAACCTGAGAAAACAAACCCCAAACCCCAAAGTAAATACTTCTATGAATCAGGGACTTTCACAAGTGCTCCCTGGAGAGTGTAGTTTGACTCATATGGAGTTAGTTGACAAGCAAGGGTGGAAACTAGCAGCTTCTGAGGTGATTTGACTCCTTTATTCTCCTTTGCTTAACAGATATCTGTACTAAATATGAGTGGCAGCATTTGGAACTAAGGGACCCTGAAGTATCATCTGCCTAATTCTTATGTAGAAGAATGAGTAGTGCAATAGTGTAAAACAGATGAATATATTTCAGGTATATGAATGTTCTTAAATTACCAGACCCTTAGGGAAATATAGGTATTAAGTGAATAAAGTGTCCAGTGAGAGGAACAGCTTATATTTATGCAGCCTTTACAAGGTCCTAGTCACTATTCAGAATGCTTCATGTATGTTATCTCATTTAATCCTCACAGCAGCCCTAAGAGTAGAGAGTGTTTTCTCCATTTTGCAGATAAGGAAACTGAGACTCCAAGAAATAAAGCCAAGTGATTACAGTCTCATGTTTAGAAAGTAGCAGAGGCAGGGTTGAAACACCACATTTCACTCCAGAGCCTGAACTCTCTCAGCTGCTGTTCTGTACCATTTCTTTCTTAAATGTTTATGGAGTAAGCTGAGAGTGTGAGGAAATCTTGTTGAAGATAACAGCTCGGGTAAGCCCGTGTGGGATATTCGGGTACATTTTTTTTTTTTTTTTTGCGGTACGCGGGCCTCTCACTGTCGCGGCCTCTCCCCTTGCGGAGCACAGGCTCCGGACGCGCAGGCTCAGCGGCCATGGCTCACGGGCCCAGCCGCTCCGCGGCATGCGGGATCTTCCCGGACCGGGGCACGAACCCGTATCCCCTGCGTCGGCAGGCGGACTCTCGACCACTGGGCCACCAGGGAAGCCCCAGGTACAGTTTTTATTCCCATAAATTCCTTGCAGATTATAGACATGTTCCTTGGTTTATTACTAGAAAACACCTTCTTAATTGATCTCAATATCAAATCTATTGCACTAGTTGAACGAAAGGAGTTTTATGGCCAGTGTAGCAAGATGTTTACTGAATATTCTGTTCACGTTCGTGATTTTTTTTTTTTTTCCTGCGGTCACTGTTGTGACCAGTTCCAGTTGCGGAGCACAGGCTCCGGAAGCGCAGGCTTAGCGGCCATGGCTCACGGGTCCATCCGCTCCGCGGCATGTGGGATCTTCCCAGACTGGGTCACGAGCCCGCGTCCTCTGCATCGCAGGCGGACTCTCAACCACTGCGCCACCAGGGAAGCCCCCACATTCATGACTTTTGATTTTTAATAGCCAAATGTTATTAAAAAATGTGACATATTAGTTACATCATGTGTTGAAATGTATCCTTAATTGTAGTACTTTTATTGACTGTGAGAGGATGCAAAGTGGATTCCACAATTTTAATTAACTGTTCCTCCTCTGACATTTCATTACCAGTTTCAGAAGTGATAGAGGATGGCAGTTACCTGTGAGAATTTTTCTATAAAGAAGCTAAGATGGAGGAATGTTAGAGTTGTCTTGGTGATTGAGAGGAAAAACAGAGAAAGGAGAGGGTTGGCTATTATCCTCACATGTTAATAACACGGTCAGTAAACAAAGCTTCTGTTATTTTAGGTAAATTTTAAAAATTTGAGCAGATAACAGACCAGTTGAAATAAAAAATAAAGAACAGTGAATTCAACTATGATTTTTATGCTGCAAAAATGGTGTCTTTTTTCTGAAAGTGAGAATTTCTCAGACATCACATATCTTTCCCTTAAAGGGTTTTTGAGGATTTTCTATGAGTCAGAAGAGGCAAAAACATGAAGGTCAAAGATAATGGGTCCCTATCTAACACTGGACTGATTTGCCAAGAACCCATGACACATTTTTTGAAATAAATTTATTTGTTTATTTATTTATTTTTGGCTGCGTTGGGTCTTCGTTGCTGTGCGCGGGCTTTCTCTAGTTGCGGCGAGCGGGGGCTACTCTTCGTTGTGGTGCATGGGCTTCTCATTGCGGTGGCTTCTCTTGTTGTGGAGCATGGGCTCTAGGCACGCAGGCTTCAGTAGTTGTGGCGCATGGGCTCATTTGCTCTGTGGCACGTGGGATCTTCCCAGACCAGGGCTCAAACCTGTGTCCCCTGAATTGGCAGGCGGATTCTTAATCACTGTGCCACCAGGGGAATCCCCCAGAATACACTTTTATTTCCTTTTTATGGTAAAAGCCAGAGAGAACGCAGTGTAGTTTAAACATGGTTTCTGTATCTGGTGCCCACACGGGAAGTTGAAGGTAAGGAGGCCAGTTTATCCAGCAAATGTGCCCAAGCACATAATTACCTCCCTTGATGTCTCTCGATACTTTACCACATCCCCTGGGAAAATCTCTGGGCAGTCCTTCCAAGTCATTTTCAGAGATCTCATCATGGCAGGTGAGCTTATTTATTTATTTCCATTTTGAGAGCTTTACCTTTCCTGACTCCCTTTTAATGTTTACCTCTCGTATAAAGAATGGAGACTGCGGATATTTCATTACCAGCTATCTCCCTGCTGCAGGCACTGCCTGGAGAAGTTTCCCTCTGTTTGGCTTGCAAGCCTCATTTATTTCCCCGAGCCTTCTAATCTGGGCAGAGCCCAGGGGACGGCATTATTAAATTACCATTATTACACTGTGTTGTCTTGGCACGATCAGGGGCTGAGTTGGAAAAGTTCGTGTTAGGCAGGGAACACATTTTCTCCCCTTCTCAAGCTGCCCCAAATGGACCTTAGCTGACTTCCTGGGTCTGTATCAGCATCAAGATTCTGTGAAGTCAAACCAAAGATTTAACCACATTTGAGACATTTCTTCTAATCAGTGTAAAGAATGGGCATTCCCCTTTTAAGTACGTTGCTTTGATTTGGGATCAGCTGGACAATTCATGATTGTAATTTTTTTTTTTTTTTTTTTTTTGCGGTACGCGGGCGTCTCACTGCCGTGGCCTCTCCCATTGCGGAGCACAGGCTCCAGACGCGCAGGCCCAGCGGCCGTGGCTCACGGGCCCAGCCGCTCCGCGGCATGCGGGATCCTCCCGGACTGGGGCACAAACCCGTATCCCCTGCATCGGCAGGCAGACTCTCAACCACTGCGCCTCCAGGGAAGCCCCATGATTGTAATTTTTTTGATGGAGGGGGTAACATTTGACATTCAAAGTTATTTGACATTTCAGAAGTTATAATGTCATTTTAAAAGCTCTAATATCACTAGTATATTTGTATGTAATTCATTTACACAGGCTTTCAAAGATTGTCTATTCTCAGTAGAGAAGTTTTAATTAAAAATGTTTTATTGCCACTCCAAGCGTCTTTAAATTAAGGCACTGCTCTTTTCTGTTTTTCTTCCTCACGTACTCTTGATAATCAACCTAGTGTTGTCTGCAATGATAAAAGTTATCTTGTCATATTTTAAGCATTTTCTTGTCCATCACTGTGTCACCAATGGCTGTACAATGCTAGCACATAGTAGGTACTCACTAAATTCTTATTGAATGAGTGTTTCAACACTGCCCATGCACTGTATATTCTAACCATTCTGGAATATGTTTTATCACATGCACTCTGCTTGCTCCCACCTTAGGAATTTTACCCACCACTCAGAAATGTCCTTTGCCTCTCAAATCTTAAGCACTTTTATACTGCTTATTTGTGAGTTTTCTTCTCCTGTCCCTATTTAAGCACAATTCCTGGTATATATATTAGGTGCTCAATAAATGTCTTAATGAATGTACATGAGTTATTGAATGAACACACATGTATAGTTAAGCCAAGGAAAAGTTATGTGTGACATTTGTAAACCATTTTTATAACATTTTACAACAATTTTAGTTTTAGGCATTCACTAAAATGATGAAAAGTAAGTTTGAAACACCATTTTTCTTGTCCAGTCCTTGACTCAAAACTCTTCAATGGCTCTCCGTTCCCTTTAGCAGTGGTTTTCTAACTATGACAGTCTGATTATGGGATTATGTCTTTTCCCAGTTTAAAACCCTTCAGAGGTTTCTCACTGCCCTCACAAAAAGTATGATTCAAACTCTTTAAGCATGGCTGAGAGTTCTACCTCTCCAGCTAGAGTCTTCCCCAAGCTCCCTTTACTCTTTCATGTCTAGATCATTTGGTTCATTAAACCTGTAATGTTTCCTCTTCTCCAGGGCCTTGGCACTTGGAGTGCCCCCTGCTCCCTCTTCACCCACCTCTTTCTTTAGCTGACTCCTCTTTGGCTTCAGATTGGTTTCGTTTTAAATGTTGCCTTCTCCAGGAAGTCTTTACTGTCCACTCCCTGCTGCTGCCACCACCATCACCCCTACCTGCCTCTACTAGTTTAGATAATTTTCCTGCTTTGTAGGCCTTGCAGATATTTTATCAATAGAATAGAATTATGTGGGGTTTTTTGGCCAAGTCATATGAAGTATTAAGTTAATGGAATTTAAATTGAGAATTTCCACAATTTTAAGTTTTCCTCCTGTAGGTTTCTCTCAAACATTTTGGTGGCTGACCTGACCCTCTCCCACCCCCCGACGTGCACAACACATTTATTGTAGGCAAAGTATGCTAAGTGCTTTATATACATTTACTCATTTTCTCTCACACCAGCCTTATGGTGAATACTGCTATTGTCCCCCATTTCATCAGAAAAACTAAGTTCAGTGTCATAAGAAACTCACATAGCTGATGAGTGGCAAGCTGAAGTTTAAGTCCAGCCTGTCTACACTCAATCTCTGTAGCCCAAAGCCCAACCTAAAGCTAGTGATTAGACAGTAGTAAATAAATACCCAGCAGGTATTTGGAAATAGCCTTACTTTTGGGCTGGGTATCTTCCGTTTATCCCTTCATACCCACTTTCTACTCAGTTCTGTGCCTGGGAGGTTCTTCTCTGTTGGCTTTATAAATGGGCTCCTCCCTTAACTCCACATACTGCCTTAACCCTTGGTTTCCCCACACCATTACCACACCTTTGTAAAAAGTTCTGCAGCTTACCCCAGTTGGGTGTTTTGTGTATACTCTGTTTCTGCCCAGATCCTTATTGATACAGACAAAAATTTTTTAAATTAAAACTGTAGTTATGGTTGTGCTTTTATATTTCTCATACAGTATGGAGTAATGTTAGCTTTTTTCTACTTTGTCTTTAACTTTTTATAATGGAATTGACGATTGTCATAGTTCATGCAGTCTTAAAAATGAGAGGCATGCCACACTCTTGTGCAAAGGGCATGTTTCCAAGGAATTTGTAACCAGTTGGAAAACAGGCCTACATAATATTTTCTAAAATCTTTAGCCTGCCATGAGGCCTCTTGTGTTTTGACAAGAGTTTCCCTTTCAGCTTTTCTCCGCTGAGCACCCTTTGCTTACTTTAAAGCTGGGCTCTGCTGTGTCTGGGCAGGTAGTGTCCCAGCCACCTGGTCCAGGATTGGTTTAATGTCTGGCTTTAAAATAGCTCATTTTACTTACTTAAATGAGTTTATATATAAAGAAACTCACATAGTGTTCCATAAATGGAAAATAAAATCCATTACAATAAATAAGGGAATGAAACTTTAAAGGGGAATATAACAAAAATAAAATGATGCTATTCGTCGTAGCCAAGTGTTAGGAAGGTGTTTTGACATGTTAGCACTAATTAATATTTCTCATTGGATGAATTAGAAAGATTGAAAGAGAATTGAAAGGGACATAACTTTATTAGTCTTTGTTTTGTCCTGTCAGTGACCATCTAGCACCAGGGTTCCATGCCCTGAAGTCTGAGGATCACTGGTATAATCTGTTTTTCCCTATGCTGTGAGCTTAACCAGAATGCTTTCCTCCTTCTAGTTTCCTTTTCCTGATCCTCTCCATCTTTCTTTTTGAAACTTTCCTTCACCCTCTTAGCCTACACAAGTCTCTCGTCCGAACTTCCTGACATTTATTATCTGCCCTACTTATGTTGGCTTCTGATTGTTAATGTTTTGACCTGGTATTTCAATAGCTCATATTTTGTGTCTTGTCTCCTAAACACTGTAAAGTTCTGTCTCCAGGAATAGACACTGGGACCTGTGCTTCTGGAACCCCATATTAATTAAATGTTCATTATATAATATATATTCTGTTTATAATATGTATTACATCATATAATATATATTATTTATATATAATATTTATATTATATGTATATGTTATTAAATTATATACTATATATATTTACATATACATAACATATAATACATATTATGTAATATAATGCATATTATAAACAGAATATATAATAGTCCCATATGTAACTAGAAGTTCATTAAATGTTTGCTGTGTTGAATGAATTTGTAAGTAAGTTAAATGATGTTTTAACAACTATGGATATAATTCACAATCACAGCATGATTTTGTGTCTGTCTGGGATGCACAATTTGTATTTTTGCTTCTTCTTGCCTTCGTAGAAATTATATTCTAGAATCTAGGAGGTAAAGATAATAAATTGATACACATATGCATATTATAATGTAATGTAAACTGGAGTAAGTGGTGTAAGGAATGTAAATCAGCATGCATTGTTAGAGCTTTGGGTTGCTTTTTGGATTGGGTAGTCAAAGAATACCTCTCTGATGAGGTGACATTTGAGGACAAATGTGATTAAAGTTAAGAGGAGGGGGTACATATGAATATTTGAGGGGCAAGCATCCTAGCTAGAAGCAATAGTAAGGCCTGAGGACCTAAGTTGGGACTGTGCTTGTTGGAGGCCAGTGTGGGGATGAGAAGGGAGCAGTGGGACATGTCATTGAAGAGGTGGCAGGACTGGATTGCATAGGACGTTTTCAGCCATGGTGAAGCTTTTAGATTTTTATTGTGAGAGAAACTACAGTAGAACTGAAAGGAAAGACATAACATGATCTGATTTATATTTTTAAAAAGTAATAGTTTCAGCTGCTCTGAATAGAAGAGGCTGAAAAGGTGGTCAGTTAGGAAGACATGGCTCTATGCCAGATATGGTAGGGGTGGCTTGGAGCCCAGTGATAGTAGTGGACAAAGTGAGAACTGGAAGGATTAGGAAAAATTCTGAGAGGAGAGCCAACTGTGTTTATGCCTTCTAATTTATTTACTACTGTACAACGCTTTCAAAGCAGCGTTCTCCGTTGGTATTTATTTTCATCTTATAATTCTATTTAAGGCAAGTTTTTGTTCAATTTACCAAACATTCTTTTATTTATACTTGCTTTTGGGATAACACTTAATGACTAATTAGTCAATAAAAACCAGAGTTCTATGTGGGGCAAGAATGTGTTCCTGTGGTGAATTTATTTATCCATCTTTTTCAAAAGTAATTGCATTTTTGTATTCGTTCTTGAATACTGTGTCATTTCCCAAATAACTATTTGGGAGGTGGAATTTTTTTATGCTATTCTAATTTTGTATCCTCTTCCTTCTAATATCCCCATCTGTACTTTGTATTACAAACTTCATCAGACCACTGCACGCTATTATAGCTGTCGTCACCATGGGGAGAAAATGACTAATTGAAGCTGCTTATTGATATAATAGAGCAGGTTGTGATACGTGGCGAGAATACTGGAATGATGGGCTCCAGCTGATGTTATGTAAAAATATTCAGCCATGAAATATGCACTTGTGGATGGCTTTTTGCAGATGTCTGCAGAATGCAGATAATCTGTATTCTGGGGAGATCTGCAAATTAAAGATCTATATGACCAGTTAGAATTATAGCACAGTGAGGAGAGAGCGGTGCGGTAGGTAATGATATAGCCTTGAATCTTGGCTAATAATAATTATAACCTGCCTATACTTACAAGCAAAAGTAGATGATATTTACCCCCAACCCCCATTTCAGAGGGAATGGATCAATTGGCAGAAAAATGATGTGAACTTTTGGATATTTTGGAATTCCTTCAATGCAAGATATATTGGTATCATGAATGGAAGTATAAATTGGTACATTGTCTTTGGAAAGTTATTTGGCCATAACTATCAAAATAAAATTCACACAACCCTTTGACCTAGCAGTTTCATTTCTAGTAATTTATTTTAGAAATATAGTCACTAGGGCTTCCCTGGTGGCGCAGTGGTTGCGAGTCCGCCTGCCGATGCAGGGGACACGGGTTCGTGCCCCGGTCTGGGAGGATCCCACATGCCGCGGAGCGGCTGGGCCCGTGAGCCATGGCCGCTGAGCCTGCGCGTCCGGAGCCTGTGCTCTGCAACGGGAGAGGCCACAACAGTGAGAGGCCCACGTACCGAAAAAAAAAAAAAAAAAAAAAGAAATATAGTCACTAGATGCACAAAAATCTCTGTACTAAAATATTCATCATGGCATTTTGTTTAATAACGAATGATTTAAAATAGTCTAAATGTCCAAGAAATAGATTAGGTGAATAAATTATGGAATATTTATGCACTGTAATATAGTTAAGCCTTTATAAAGCCTGTATCTATATAGAACCATCTCTAAGTGAAAGAAGGGTTAGAATATGCTATTATTTGTGGTCATAGAAATGTAAAGTGTATGTATATATATTTATATATCCATATGTTGAAGACTGCATAAGAGATTTTTAAAAGCATGGGTCAGAAGACATTTTTCAATGTACATTGCTACTTTGGTATTATTTCAATTAATTACTTCTTGGATGTATCATCTATTCAAAAATTATAAGTTAAGAAAATTATAGGGGTGGTATATTTGTATGTTTTTACTCCCCTCTTACATAAAGATGTCTTTGCTTGATTCTCTGCTGTATTGCACCTGACTTCTCTTTTGAGAGTTTTCTTATAATTTCTGTTAGAACACCTTTTATTAGGATATCGTTGCACTGACACTTTTAGTAATGAGGTGGCAACTCCCCTTATTCCTTTATTGCTTGCCATGACTCCACAGAATATAGCTCTACCACTTTCTTCCAAGGTTCGGGTCCTTCCTGTCCAGGAGAACTATTTAGAAATTTGTTTGTGCCAATTGTTTCCGCCCAGAGTGGGGGCGGGACCAGGGTGCAGCGAGAAAATCAGCGGGAAACGCGTCTCCACTTCTGCTTGTGGTCCCACCGCTGGGGCCTCGCTGCTCCCGCCATGGCGCAGTGCCATGTGCAGAGTGATGCCATCATTGGGCATTATGAATGCAAGACTGAATAATTAACAGCTACCCCTTAGACAGAGGACCAGGTGCAGGGTAGACTCTTTCTGGATGTTGTAATCAGAAATAGTGCGGCCGTCTTCCAGCTGTTTGCCTGCAAACATGAGCCTCTGCTGGTCAGGGAGGATGCCTTCTTTATCCTGGATCTTGGCCTTCACATTCTTGATGGTGTCACTGGGCTCCACTTTCAGGTCTTGCCCGTCAGGGTCTTCCCGAAGATTTAAATACCACCCCTTAGACGCACCAAGCCGGTCTGGTGCACCCTGAGCCCCGCGCCCCGGCCCCGGCTGGGCCCAACCCGCCGAGCCCCAGAGCGATGAGCCTGCTCCACCCCGGTGCAGGAGGCTGCGGCTGCTGGCCAATGCAGTCTCTGGCCCTAGTTCCCCAGCTGTCCCTGGCTCCCCAGAGCACTCTTCTCCCCAAAGCAAGAAGACAAAGGCCACCCTCTCAGCTGGTCAGCGATCCTGACTGGCAGGCCAGGAGGACACAAGGTCCCTTCAAAGGTCACCCTTTCTGAGCTCAAGTCTTGCCTGCAGTGGGCACAGAAGCTGGGGGCACGGGTCCAGGAGCTGAAGGCAAGTGCACAGAAGAATGCTGGGGAACCCAGAGCACCGGAGGACAAGGGGCACCCAGCGGGACTACGTGGTGAGCAGATGCCTGCCTATCAGCGCTTCCTCGCCCTGGCCCAGCAGGGGCCCCCGGGCCTTGTGCTGCCCTACAAGTACCAGGTGCTGGCCGAGATGTTCTGCAGCATGGACACCATCGTGGGCATGCTGTACAACCGCTCTGAGACTGTGACCTTCGCCAAGGTCAAGCAGGGAGTCCAGGACATGATGCAGAAGCGCTTTGAGGAGCACAGTGTGGGCCAGATCAAAACCATGTACCCTGGCTCCTACTGCTTCCGCCAGGAGCGCTACGCCGCCACATTCAAGGACGGTGGCAGGAGGTCTGATTACCAGCTCACCATCGAGCCGCTGCTGGACCAGCAGGCTGGCAGTGTGGCTCCCCAGCTCACGGCATCACGCCTGCTACGGTGGTGCCAGACCTTCAGCCAGAATCTGGTAGCCCGTGTCCAGTAGTATCACAGGGCCTTCCTGGCCTCCCTGAAACCCCCCCCACCCCCCGCCGCCCATGGAGGTTCCTGAGGACCAGCTGACACGCTGGCACCCCCGCTTCAATGTGGACGAAGTGCCTTACATCGAGCTGGCCAAGCTGCCCCAGCCGCCCACCGTGGAGAAGCTGGCCACTGCCCAGGAGGTGTTGGCCGGTGCCCGCAGCCTGGTGTCATCCAGGATGGAGAAGGCTCTGAGTGACCTGGCCCAGCTCACGGCCGAGCCTAGCAGCCCCTGGTTCCCCAGCCCGGCACTGCCAGCCACCCTGCCGCCATGCCGCCTGCCGCCCTGAAGGGGATGTCCCAGGTCCTGCTGGAGCGGATCCGGCCCAGGAGGTGCAGAAGCAGCTGGCGCAGATGACCCGGCGCCTGGAACAGGAGCAGCGGCTGCAGGGGCTCGAGCGGCTGCCTGAGGTGGCCTGCGTGCTGCGCAGCGTCTTCAGGTCAGAGCACAAGCCAGCGCTCAGCATGGAGATGGCCTGCACCAGGGTGGTGGGCAGCTACCGCACGGCCACGAGCCCCTGGGAGATGGAGAAGCATGTGCACCTCCTCTCTGAGCTGCTGTCCGACTGGCTTAGCCTCCACCGCATCTGCACGGACACCTACGTCAATCTGGGCAAGACCGCTGACCTGGCAGGTGTCTTGGCACGGCTGGCCCGCCTTGCCCGTGCTGAGGAAGCGCTGTGAGCCCGGCGGACAGGTGCCGACACAGACGGGCCGCCGGGCCTGTGTCTTACTCTCTTTAGGAACATGACACACTTTGCTTTCCCTGTCCTAAGTCCCCATGAGGGTCAGGGCTCTTGGCTGCTGGGCTTGAGGGCCTCTGATTAGTGTGGTGGAGGCCCCTCTCGTATACAGGGTGCAGGGAAGTGGGGTGGGGGAGAGGTAGTGTGGTTGGCAGAATAACCCTCCCAGATGTCCATGTGGGATCCTGAGGTGGTCCTGGAGTATCTTGGTGGGCCGGGTGTCACACAGGGTCCCCATAAGAGGGAGGCAGATGCAGAATCTGAGATTGGAAGGTGCCGGCAGGAGCCATGAGCCAAGGAACATATTCTCCCTGGAGCCACCAGAAGGAACCAGCCCTGCCCACCCACACCCTGATTTTTGTACTTGGCCTCTAGAACTGTAAGATAAAGTCAGAAAAGAAAAAGAAAAGAAAAAAGAAACAAGAAAAAGAAACTTGTTTTAATAAATGGTAAAATCATTCAAATGCACTGGTTCTGAATTTCTGATGGGTGCATTTGTGAAAATGCTGAGGAGCTTCTGGAGTCAGAGGCCTGGTCCTTTTCAACAACAAATAGAAATTAAAGGCTATTAATGATGCTTATTATTAACTTTTTAAAAGCTCTCTCTACCCCCAACAAGTTAAAAAGCTATTGTTTGAAATGTATGACCCAAAACTATGTCATTCTCTATTATATGTGATAGCATAAAGCCCAAGAACAATGTTTAAAATTGTCTTAATCATTGTTATAAAAGGAATTAATGAGTGGTAACATTCAGAAACCCCGTTGTTCATATTATGTTTTGGGGGTATGGAGGAGGAAAAAGGAGAAGGAAGGAAAATACATTTAAAAGAAAGTTAAACAACAACTTGTAAGTTTCATTCTCTGTTGCTGGAAAACCAGCTGATTATACATGAATGTATAATAAAACAAGTGTTTGGCACATTGAGGTGTATGAACTATGTAGCGTAATCAGAGCTTATTTTCCTGCAATGGAGATTGAAATTTATGCTTCTTCTAAGCAGTACCTTTCATTCCATTTTTATTTTCTAAGCGAGAGTGAACTTTACAAGTTGCTGTTAACAATACCAGAAGTGCTAATTCCTATACAATGAATAGTGAAGTTTACAAGTTGCCATTTGACATGCCCACATTTCTGTTTGTTTGTCCTCCCTCCCCACCCCCCAACAAGGTATAGTAAAATTTATAAGGTTAGTAAAAACCCTTCATTATTAATACAAGGTTACATTGCTGTTGGGAATTCCATAAATGGCATATGAATATATCTAAGGGGGAAGCATAAAGGTGCTTTATGCAGAGACACTCATTCATGGCTTTGTGTCCCCATGACCCCATTCCCTTGGCTCCTTGGTTCTGTTATCCTTCAAGTATGTTTCATTGGGTCCTTTTTTTTTTTTTGGAAATCTATCTAACTCTTCCTTTGCAAATCTTCCTCAGCTCAGGCTATACATCCCTCCTCTTCCATGGTCCCTTTTTCTCCACTTCCATGCTCTTCCCTGAGCACCCAAAGTGGCTACTGTGTACACAATTAATTAAATGAATGGTTCGCAGCCTTAGGCCGTCACTTCTATTATTATCTGGTACTGCTACTTAAATATTTTATTATTACAGCACTTTATTGTTATTAAAATTTTAAGATATACATGCCTTATTTCACCAATTTTATTATAACAAGATCCTTGAGGGGAGATATCAGGCCTTAAAATTCCTTATGCTCCCAATGGGGGCGTGTATATAATCGTGTAATCGAAATGAAGTGGATGTTTTTACCAATCACAAGAACCGGGAGAGAAAGGAAATGATAAAGGAATGGACACCCTGTTGTATGTAACTGGTCTGAGAAGATGGTTGCCACAAATTCTTCCATTTCTGTCTGTGCATGTCTCTTCTCCCGTAAGGAGATAAAGTCCTCTTTCCCTCCCCGTGAGTTTTGGTTGACATTTTGACTTTTTTTGGCCAATAGAAAATGGCAGAAATAACACTGTGTCAGTTCTGAGTCCAGCTAGACTTTAGGTTGGCTGGAGATAAACACTCTTTAGAGCCCTGTGCCATCTCTTTAAGAAGTCTGGTTATGCAGCAAGAGAGAGGTCATCGGGATTGAGTTCGTGGAGGATTACGAAGATATGGAGAGAGGCCCAGCCATCCCCCAGCTGTCCCAGTCATATCAGCCGAGGGGCATGGAGGGAAGGGACGTCAACCTGGATCTTGCAGTCCCAGCTGGACTGCCCCGGTCAACATTATGTGGAGCAGAGAGATGAGTTGTCCCACTAAGGGCTGCCCAAACAGAAGATGTAGGACAAATAAATGGTTGTTATTCTTATTGTTTTAAGTCACTAGTTTTGGAGTGGTTTATTGTATAGCAGAGATTACAGAAACACATCCAAAATGGGTTAAGTTGTATATTAAATTTTGTGGTCTACAATAGTGCTTTTTGAGCTTTAATGTGCATCCAAATCACCTAGGGTTCTTGTTAAAATTCTGATTCTGTAGATTAGGGGTAGGGCCTGAGATTCTGCATTTCTAAGAAGTTCCCTGGTGATGCTGATGTTCTGGTCTGTGGGCCACATTTTGAGTAGAAAAGGTCAAAGCAGGGAAGTCCATTCATCCAAAGATTAACAAGTTGCTTATTAACAACCAGGAAGGTTATACTTGCCTTTCTGTTGAGATTGCAGATCCTGCACAGGCTGTATCAGCTGCCCATTAGACATGCCAATGCCAAAAATATAAAGTCAGACAAATGTGCATTTTAACCAAAGTACTAGGCAAGTTCTATTTTCTTAAAGTCTAACTTTCCTGAGAGTGACTTTATTCCCCTAAGCTTCGTGTCTGTTTAACCAAGAAGCATGCTCTGTGACAATTGTTGATAATGGTAATAATGATAGCAATTACTCTACACTTCACAAGTGCTTTGTTGTGAGCCAGAATCTGTACTAAGTACTTTATATACATTTCATCATTTAATTCCTATAACATACATGACTGTCACCATTTTGCAGATGAGGAAACTGGGGTTCAGGGAGGTTTAGTTACTAGCCCTAGTCACCCAGTGACTAAGATAGGATTCAGTTCTGTGTGATGTGACTCCAAAGTTCAGGTTGATAACTACTCTGCCACACTGCTTCCAACTACAAGCCTAACACAGGCCTCAGGTTAGTGTATTATGGCTCACATTCTTTCTTTTTGGACTTGTTTCTTGGTAGTAGTGGTGGTAGTAGGAGGAGTATAGATATTTTCGTTACATACAGTATAGTTGACTTTGGGAAGTCCTAACAGAGATACCCGAAATGTTTTTGCGCATGTGCACGTGTGTGTGTGTGTGTGTGTCTCTCTGTCTGTCTGTGTATATGTGTGTAAGGCAGGAGCGGAAACACCTTTGAAACCCATTAGTTGGGAAATTTAATTTTTTGTAGCAACATTCACATAATTATTGTCAGCATTTTACAGTGGTATTTAAAGTGCTGATATGAGGAAAGTCTTTACCAGAATAAATATAGATGATTTGTTTAAACTTCAGTAGTCTCTTGTTTTCACTGTGTTGCCTATTGCAGCAAAATAATTTCACCCCCCTCCCTTTGCTTTAGACTTACTGTTTCCCCCTCTTATGGCATTTATCAGACAGAAGCTACTACTGTTTTAGGTTTCCATCAGAGTAGCATAAAATACTTCTAAAAACCATAAAAGACTCTGATATGACCTACTTTGAAATTAGACGGCCAGGACATCTCTTTACTCGTCGGTTTGAATGCCTCTTCTCTGCTCTCTTGAAGGTTAAAGGAACTGGCAGTGCTAGAAATGGCAGTGCCCTGTGGCACCAAAGCCAGTGCCCTGCAGGGACCTACTCCATAGTAACTTGGGATTAGATGAAGACACCAGGACACCAGGACCTCTGGCTAGAAGGTTTACTTAACTCCCAAATCTCTTTTCTGCTGAGGTGGCTGTTCTGCAACATGACGGTGGTGATGGAGGGGTGTGTGTGTGTGTGTGTGTGTGTGTGTGTGTGTGTGTGTACAGAGTTCTTTAAAGTGAGATCATTTGGCTGCACACTTTTTGGAGGGGTCAGTACAAATTTTATTGTCTTCTTTAGGTGAAGAGGCAAGGTGTATGGGGGTGGTGACAGGACTTGATTGGGACTTGAATCATTGCTCGGAAGTAACAGTGATTTTCTTCAAAATCACAAAATCCATGTTTCTCCGACTGCCTGCTTTTCTTCAAAATGAGGGGGTCACTTCCTGGTACAACAGTGATTTTCTTTGTCATTCTGAATGAATCATTTACAAGACAAATGGTCCATTTCGATTGATTTCCTGATCTTTTGGACATGAAATATTTCATGTTTCTTTTAAGATAAATATCTAATTTTTCCAACAAATGTAGTATTGTAAGTACCTTTTGAGAAATATTTAATAAGAAGCACATTTTATTTCCTTGGAACTACGTGGAAGAACTCCCTGGACCTTTATTAGTTTGCATGTTGCTGTTCAGAAAAGTGTGGAATATCCTCCATTAAATTTTACCACTTTCTAAATTATGTTCTTCAAAGAAAAATTCCAAGAAGGCAGAGGCTTGCTTAAGTGAAACATTGCTGAATATGCTTTTCTTGCAGATTTCCAAGAGTCTTAGATATCTAATGTAATTTGTTTCGAGGAGACTGTGGGTGACAAAGCACTGCTGGTAGGGGTTTGACACATATAGTATTATGAATGGATTCCTTAGCAATCACGTGGATTGGCCAAGAGAGAATTTAAATGGAACTCTCAGTAGAAAATAAGTACTCTGTGCAATGAAGAAATAAAAATACGTTTGGTAAACACACAACATAAAAAGGTTACACTTATTATTATCATTATTTTAATTTATTTATTTATTTTTGGCTGTGTTGGGTCTTCATTGCTGCGCACGGGCTTTCTCTAGTTGAGGCGAGCAGGGGCTACTCTTCGTTGAGGTGCATGGGCTTCTCATTGCGGTGGCTTCTCGTTGCGGAGCACGGACTCTAGGCGCGTGGGCTTCAGTAGTTGTGTCACGTGGGCTTCAGTAGTTGTGTCGCGTGGGCTTCAGTAGTTGTGTCGCGTGGGCTGTAGAGTGCAGGCTCAGTAGTTGTGGTGCCCGGGCTTAGTAGCTCTGCAGCATGCGGGATCTTCCCAGACCAGGGCATGAACCCGTGTCCCCTGCATTGGCAGGAGGACTCTTAATCACAGCTCCACCAGGGAAGTCCCAAAAGGTTATTATCAAATGAGACTTTTTGTAGTGTCAGCTTAATCTTTCTTTTTTTCATTTATTGCTAATTAATTAAAGGAAAAATATCTTTGAAAAATCTGTAAAGGTTGTCCTATGGTTTGTTTTATTAAAATTGCTTAAATCTGATGTGGGAACTTTCTGTTAGCAACATTCTGAAATTTGGACAAAAGCAAAGTAATAGCTTATAATATATATATTTTGAAAGTTGAAAGTAGTATTGATTCGTACTATTTTCCTGAGAGGAAGTTAAGTTTATTGTTTTCGTAAATTCTCCAAATTCTTTTGGTTATGTAGAGGAGGAAAAATAATTTCCCCTCTGCCCTTCTGAATTCTTGGCTGAGACCACCCCAAACCTCCCAGTAATAAAAGATGAACAGGAGAAAAACAAACAGAAATTTATTAACCTGTATACTTCCTGTATACATGGGAGATACCCAGAAAAACTGAGTAACTTCCTGAGATGGTGCATCTACTACCTTAAATACCATCTTCAGCTAAAGACATAAGAAAGGTAAGGAGGGTTGGGGTAGGTAGTTATGGGAGTTTACTAGGAAAAGCATGGTAAACCAGGGTAAGATTTGTTCTGTAGATTTAATGCCTTCTCCATTGAAAAGATTCTCTTGTGATTTAGTCACCCTTCTCTTCTTGGTACAGAGAGGGAGACACTTACTAATGGAGATATCCTTTATAAATGTAAATATCTCTTACAAAAGGGCAAGTTCTACTCTATTTTCAGAGCTTCTCCTGTTTCTTACAATAATTGGCTCAAAATAATCCTTATGCTGAAGAGTCATATTTTGGGGTGACATATTCTCCTACCCTTCAGTTGTAAGTGGGTAAAACTGAATTCAGGATATCCCGAGAGAAATGAAAATGGGAATTTTGGCTCACATAATTTCAGTTTCCAGTGGGATGAACCTGACTTTTGTCATGGATGGCTATAGGTGCTTCATTGTATATTCAAAACTGTTTCTTTCAGGGGTGAATCTAGGTTTTGTGTAGCCTGAAGTTTACACAGTTTGAAGAAGCTTCTTTATTAAAAGATCATAAATGACCACATTGCTCTAAAAGGACCTGGAAACTTAAGTTGCAATAGCTTCATGGTTAATTTGCCTCTGCTCCTCCCCATCTCATAGCCCATTTCTTCTCTACATGCTCTTAATTTTCCTTCAGTCTAAGTCCTTGTGGTGGTGTGAATTTAACTACTATTAAAAAACAAAATTCAACTGAGTGAATTTGAAGATCTAATTGGCTTTATTCAGCAATTCATGAATCAGGCAGCATCCCGTCTAGTAGATAGAAAAGGGCTCCAAAGAGCCTCAGACAAGGAAAGGGCAGAAAGGGGGTGGGATAAGAAAGTCATAAATAAAAGAAAGGATTGTTTCAGGCAAAGTTACCTTCTTGGGGGATGGCAGAGTTCCATCAGATGGATTATCTCACCAGTGCTGGCCAGGAAATTTCAGACTGACTGGTTAAGATTACATTTCTAGGAGAGGCTGAAACTACAATTAGATTAGGTATTAACTCTTGATTTGTTGACATGGAGCTTAGCGCAAGTGACTCCATTCTGGGCCTGTTTTCTTCTTCTTTGTTTCTTTTTAATACTACCCATGTTCTCAGAAGCGCCATTCTCTTACAGCTGATTCATATAAATCCCCCCAGAAGACTCAGATTGGTTAGCTTGAGTCACATTCCTACCTCTGGTGAGGGAGATGAGACACCTCAGTTGAGATCCCAGGAGAAAACAATGAGTTGGGGAGGCGCAGTGCCCTAAGGGAGTCAGATGTTGATCAGTCTAAATAATGGGTGTTGACTTCCATGCTCTTCACCCTCTTTTGTTGACCTGGGGGGTAGAGGTGGGTCCTCTAAATTGGATGTATGAAACACCCATTTAAACTTGAATTTTCAGCTCTCTTCAGGGATTAAGCTGACCTTAGTAAGAGCAGAAACCATACACAGGCAGGCTGGGAGGTCAATTTCTGATTTTCTCTCAAGTAAACCTCACTTAGGTGTTTTCTGCATGTGAGATACTGGGAAAGGATATCTGGTTGAGAGCCTCTCCCTTGTTGTATCTTCCTTTACCCAGAATTCGTTCTCAGACACAATATGAAAAATACTCCATTGGTCAGTATTGCTGTTTTTCATAGAAGTCCTGTGGAAAATTACAAAGAAAATGAAAACTTGATTCCTAAACTCCTTATCTGTCTTTCTGCTTCCTTTAGATTTCCTTGTCCTTTGCCGATGTTCACCTTTCTGGAATAAGGTAATGAAAAGAAAATGGATGATATGTTTCCAGAGTTGAAAGTATCTATACATCATAGCACCACTTTATGATGCTGCTTTAATTAATGATGATACTATCAGTATATCAGAAATGTGAGCACATCTCCTTTCATAATAAACTCCTTCAGTACAGCAGTTGCCATTAAGAAGTACCCTCTTTTATGGATGATGTAACTGCTGTAATATTTGGAAGTATGTGCTGAGTATGAGAATATTAGTGTATTAAGGTTCTTCTGAAAAACAGAACCAATAGGAGGTATTTATGTGTGCGTGTGTGTGTGTGTGTGTGTGTGTGTGTGTGTGTGTTACCGAACTCAGGTCCAGCTGCTCGCTGCTTGAAAATCAATACTCAAGAGGCAAGTGTTGGTAGAAATGGAAAAAGTTGTTTTTAATCAGAAAGCTGGCAATCTGGGGAGAAGGTGGACTTGTGTCCCAAAACCAACTCTGAAGACTCTGCTCAGCCATGAACGTTTTTAAAGAGAAAAGGAGAAAAAATCTCAGTTAATCATTGAGATAGGGGATCAGACTCATTGCCATTTTCCACTACATGCGGGCTTGTCGACTTCTTGTGATCTTTCTTTAGATGCTATTTTGTTCACACAGTTTGTTCACAAGATTACCGAAGGGGAAGCTAGGGAAGAGATTTAGTTATATGTTAATTACTTATTCTTCATTTCTATTTCTTTGATGTAAGGAAAGAACCAACAGGTTAGGCAAGGTATTGTGTGATCAAAAGATTTGAAAGTGTGCTTGGGCCAGAGATGAATAGTGCCTGGCTTAAGGTCAGTTACAATATAGCAGTGGTCCCCAACCTTTTTGGCACCAGGGACTGGTTTTGTGGAAGACAGTTTTTCCACGGACCGGGGTGGGGGAGTAGAATGGTTCAGGCAGTAATGGGGAGCGGCAGATGAAGCCTCGTTCGCTCGCCCACTGCTCACCTCCTGCTGTGTGGCCAGCTTCCTAACAGGCCGTGGACCACGGCCCATGGGGTTGGGGACCCCTGCAATATAGCTTTGCTAAAGTGACAAGACAAAAGGGGCCTCCTGCAAAGTGCTCTTTCCTGCCAAAAGCTGTTTACCTGTGTGTGTGTTTATTTATAAAGGAATAAATAAATATATTTATTATATATAGGAATTGGTTTATATGATATGGAGGCTGAGAAGTTGCACAATCTGTCATCTATAAGCTGGAGATCCAAGAATGCTGGTGGTGTAGTTTTAAGAACCAGAAGGCGGATGGTGCAAGTCACAGTTGATGGCAGAAGACTGTCCCAGCTTAATCAGTCAGGCAGAGAGGATGCATTTCCCTTTTCTCTGTCTTTTTGTTCTATTCAGGCCCTCACTGGATTGGATGATGCCCTCTTATCTAGAAACACCCTCAAAAACACACCTAGAAATTATGTTTAATCTGGGCACCCTGTGTTCCAATCAAGTTGAGATATAAAATTAACAACCACAGTTAACTAAGGTATGGCATCAATAATTAAAATCACATTTAAAAAATAGGAACATGCAAAAAGAGAAAATCTTGAGCAGCTAGGCTCTTTGAGGGCCGGGGTCCCTGCTTATCATTTTTGTGTCTCTCAGAGGTCCACAAAGTACCTTCTATATTCTAGATGTTAAATGAATGAGTAAATGAGTGAGTGAATGGCACTGCTAATACCACTTCTTTTTGTCTGTTGCCTTGTGTTTTCAGGCTTCAACTCTGGTCATGATTTTTATCTCTCGACTTGTCCCTTTTCTTTTATAAGAGACTTGAATATCTTTTTTTTTTTTTTTTTAATCCTGATCTTTTCTCTTTTAACCTTTGATTCCTGACATTTCCCTTTCCATTTCTCACTTTCTTTTATAGTACAACCGCTTTTGTCTGTTTCAGTCTCTCTTCTCCATAGCTTTTTGTGTCGATTTTTTTATTCTTGTAACTTTTCTCTTTTTTAGATACTGTTGGTGAGCTGGTTACTGTATTGAGTTAAAGAAGGCACCCCATTGAGTCATTGTGAGAGAAAGCTGATTAACTGACTAATGATGTAATTTTTACTGTGTTAGGGTCTTTAGCTGCTACAATCTGGGGAAATGGATTGCTTTATAATGGCATTTTTATCATAATCCAAACCTCAAAGCACCTGTACTTTTGTTCCTTTTTCTTTGATTTTTTAAACCTACTAGTTATAAATATTGATTCTTTAACTTTCTCTATATTCTCTGTTTTAAAAATAATGCCCATAACTGAAGATACTATGGTAATAAAAATCAACCCTCCACCCCACCCAGGATGTTCATTGGCCTCCAGTTATTGCTGGTCTTATTTTCCAGCATAGGAAAGAGAACTAATCAGAACCAATTGAACCCTCCAGAATTCTGTGTTGGGCATGTAGGAAATATCAGATAGGTATAATCATTAGGCTGATGTGATTAATATATTTGTTCTACTAATCATATTATTTCATATTATTCAATAAGTATGTTTCAATAATCTGATTTATTATTTATTTGAAGGGCAGAAAAATATTGTGTCTATGATAATGACCTCTGAATCTAAATTTCTTAGGTTCAAATCCTAACTACTCTGATTACTAGCTTGGGCAAGTTATTTTCTCTCTATAGTATTCAATTTCCTCATCTGTAGAAGTATTACTATCAATCACATAGAATTATGAGGATTAAATGAGTTATTATTGAAATCCCCTTATGAATAGGGCCTGACACATAGCAAGCATTTAGAAAATGCTAATTGTCGTTGATTTTTTTTTTTTACAGTCTATCCCAATTATTTTCCTTCCAATTTTTTACTTTGAAAATATTAAAACTTAAGAAAAATTGAGAGAACAACAGATACCCAAATACCTTTCACAGGAATTCAGTTATTCATTAATATTTTGGCACTGTTGTTCATTTGCTTTCTTTTTCTCATTTATATACTTTTGAAAACTAATTGCAGTTCAGCTGTAGACATTGTATTTCCACCTGACATTTAACCTTGTGTCTCCTAAGATCAATGTGTAACCATAATACTATTATCACACCCAAGAAATTTAAACACTATGTTATCAAATATAGTCAAATGTCCCCATTAATGTCCCTTGTACCTTGTAGTGTCCCTTTTTCCTTATTTCTATTTTCTTTTCTATAAATCCACTCAGATTACACATTTCTTTAGTTGTTGCACTGCTTTGGACTCTTTAATCTAGAATAGTCTCCTGCTTTTATTTATCTTTCGTGAGTTAATATTTTTGAAGTTTCCAAGCCAGTGTCTTGGAATGCCATGTGATGTGGATTTGTCCAGTTGTTTCCTCATAATTAGATTTAGTTTAAACATTTTTGGCTAAAATACTACCTAGGTGATATTGTATACTTCACATTGCATCATATCAGAGGCACCTAATTTGTTTGTATCATTCTTGGTGATGCCATATGATCACTTGATTAAGGTGATATTCTCCAGATACCTCAAATTTTGGAAGGTATGTGTTTTATTGAGATTTGTTTTTTGCTTTGTAATTAGTAAGTAATCTGTGAGGTGATATTTTGAGAGTGGGTGAATATTTTCATCCATTGGTTTCCCAAGAACTTTTCCCAAGAACTTTTCATCCATTGGTTTTATTATTCATGGATGAATCTTGCCTGTTGGTGTTCTTCTAATTGTATTAGCCTTATATATTTATTAGCTGATATTCTTTGGTAACAAAAGAGCTCCTCCTCCCCATACCCGTAGTAGGATTGGATTATTATCATCCTAGCTGGAACAATTTACTCATACAGTATGGTACTACTTTCAGCTAAAATAAAATATGTGTTTTCTTTGCTGCTTTTATCACAGATTTTTTTTTCAAACTTTGTATTAAGTAAAGTCAGCTTACAGAAGATGCACAAATCATATGTGTATAGCTCAAGGAAGTTCCACAAATTAAATATAACTATATAAACAGATCCCTATTCTTTAGTGATGCTCAAATTGTCCCCAGTAGGATCCTCTCTAATCTAGTTCTTGTGTCCTTTTGACATGTCTCTGTCAGTTTTGAGTATGCCCTTGAAGAAAATAAGATCTTTTAAGCTTACATTGTATTTTCCCTAGTCCTGATCAAGAATAAGTCATTTCTTCAAAGAGTACTGCCTCCCTTTAGTGGGGAATGGAATTTAGGAACAAAGATTTGGCTACTAGGTGGGATCATTGATACTTTGGTGTCATTACTTCTAAGATATATGTATGTATTTATGTGTATATACATGTATATACTATATATGTAATAACCTACATTTCAAATCCAACATCAGAAAATTCTTCTTCAGCTACCCTCATTCCTTATTCGTATCTCCTTTATTCCACTGTGAGAGTTCAATGTATTGATTCATTTGCTCTATCCTATAACATTCAGAAAATAGTGTCAGAAATACTACATCAATACTACTTCCAACAACCAATCTACTAAGTAAAGTTCAAGATTAATTTGTACTTCTTTTTGTACTAATGCTCCACTGTGAATATACATTCAGAGTACCAGACTCAAAACTTACTGGAATTCATTTTTTGTCCTCTGTGGTTATTTTTATCAATATAGCATACCTTTTACTTCTTTTCCTGTTTGCATGCAAGTTTAGGTTTTATCTTTTCCATCTTTTTCTATTTGAATATGTAAAACTTTACATGGTTCAAAAGCCAAACTTAGATAAAAAGCTGTCCAAGGAAGTCCTATTTCATGCCTACCCTTTCAACCCAGGTCTTACCTACCCTCCATAGTAAATGTTTTCATTAGTTTCCAGTTTATCCTTCAGGTGTTTATTACAAAACTAGCAAATACATACATATATATAAATGCTTACTTTCTGTCCTTTCTTATGCAGAAGGTAGTGTACTATACATACTCTTTTTCACTTTGCTTTTTTTTAACCTGGCAAATTTTCCATATCATTTTATAAAAATCCTCCTTATTCTTTATTACAGCTGACTAGTATTCCTTCTTGTGATGTACCAGGGTGGTTCCTGTGGATGGCTTAGATTGTTAAGTATTTTATTATTAGAAATAAGGCCACAGTGAATAACTTTGTGTCTATTGTTTCTCCTTTATGGTTGAAGGTATATGTTTAGAGTGAATTGCTGTAACTGACATTGCTGTTAAGTAAACATACAGATAAATAGGTAGATGGATATATGAGTAAACAGATACATAGTTTTATTAGCCAATACCACATATCCCTTCATACAGGTTATATCCTTTTGCGTTCTCACTAGCAATGCAAAAGAGGGACTATTTCTCCACACCCTTGACAACAGAGTATATTGTCAAGCTTTTGAACTTTTGCTAATCTGGTAAGTGAGAAACAGTATCTTGGTGCAGTTGTTTTTAAATAAATGTCTTATTTTAGAATAGGTTTATATTTATAGAAAAGTTGTAAAGATAATACAAATTGTGTGAGTTCCCATGTACTCCACACCCAGTGTTTCCTATTGTTAACCTCTTATATCAGTGTAGTGCAATTGTTGTAATTCTAACTGTAGCTTTAATTTGCTTTTCTCTTATTATAAGTGAAGGTAAGCATATTTTCATATGTTTAAAGGCCATTTCTATATCCTTTTCTGTGACCTTCTTGTTCCTTTATTTTGCTCATACAAAGAACTGGGGTTTTGAATACCTTTTTTCCTTTAACTTTTAAAAAGTGATTGGTGCTTAATCTATTATATATATTATATATGCTTTTTTCTAGCATGCATTTGTTTTTTGACTTTGCTTATGGGTTATTTTTTCCCTGTGCAAAAGAGTTTTAAAATTTTCATATGTCAAAATTTTCAATCTTTTCCTAATTTTTTTTAACATCTGGATTTGAATCATAGTTAGAAAGGCTTTCCCCACATCGAAGTTGTAAAGAAATTAATGTTTTCTTCTAATACTTGTTTTATTATTGATGTTAGTAGTTGCCCTTGATTTTAAGACTAATCATGTTGAATCTCAAGGGCTGCCACAACTCACAGGATTAATGCTAACAGAAGCTGATGGCTGGGGAGGAAAAGGGGGAGATGGAGACTCCAGACTCCTTATCTTTCCAAGTCTCCTAGGCAGGGGTGTTTGGGATTTTGGATCCGTAGTCCAGGGCTCAGCAAATAGAAGTCGTCATAGAGTAACTAAACGAATGAATGAGTAAAAGAAGTTCTAGACAGGAATGATGCGTGGCTTAAAAATTAGGCTCTCTCTCTGGAGAATCTGATGCGCACCAAAGCTACAAAACTAGCGATGGAAGAGCAGACAAGAGACACTCAATTTTGGTTTATAGGCCAACTTGCCAAGGATAAGAAACTACAGGTTCCTTATCCTGAGGGGAAGTCTCAGCCTTTAAAGAGGGCTGGATATAACTTATTAATTCTTGTCTCCTTTGTGCAATCTCCTTTCTTGATCGTGGTTACTTTGGAAACAGTTATATTTGGAGTATTTATACTCTGGAGGAAGTAGGATAGACAAACATGATTTACTCATCGTAAGTCCAATTCTTGGAGCCATCTTCATGCCAGATGTACAATCATTTTTTGCCCTGTGAATTTTTGCTATGTGTTTATGACACCAAATAGCTGAATTAATTGTGTAAAATTGGATTAGTAATCCAGATGTCTAGAAAATAGTGCAACTTTGTTACCTTGTGATAATATTATATGACTAGACTTTGTGTCTTAATGAGTTAGATACATTATGCACACTTATGTGTAAAGCAATAGAATTGCTAAATTAATTATATGATGATTTTTTTTTTATAACTGAATTGTGCTCTACAGAGTGTTTGCTTCATGCCTTTTATCTCACTTAGACGTGTTCAGTGGCTTTGGTGGCCCAAATCTGGGTTTTTATTTTGCTTCTCCCAATTACTTTTTTAACTTAAAAAGTGGTTTTTGTTCTCTAAGTCTCATCTAAAAATAGGCTTTTAAAATTTGTTCTATATCTTCATTTTAATTTTGGTTATGCTGACTTAAAAAAGAAATGCACAACGTGAGAGTTGTGAGTTAAGTTTTATCTGGGGCAAAGTGAGGACTGTAGCCTGGGAGACAGCCTTTCAGATAGCTCTGAGAAACTGCTCCAAAGAGGTAGGGGGGAAGGTCAGTATGTATGTGATTTTGGTGAAAGGGGAGTACATGCAATCAAGCACATGTATTTTGCAGAAGGTTTCTGCTAGTCTCATGAAGGTTACTGCTAGTCACGAGCAGACGTCACCATGAAGCAATTTAGTGCTTTTCTAGATATGAGGAGAGACAAGAATTGGGCTCATAAAATCGGCTCATAAAATATCTAACTATCTGAAGACCTGTTCTGCCCGTTTTTCCCAGAGCACAGAGTGCCTCCTTTCTGCTCTCCACCCTGAACTCCTTTCAGAGGGTGTTGAAAGTCAGCAGCTGCAGCAGCACGTGATTTAATCCCTGTAGAGGTGGATGGCAAGTGCCAGTTTACAGCTGACAGTTATATGACTGTATGTGTTCATCAAAATTCATAGAAGTGTACACTAAAAGGGGACAATTTTACTATTTTTAAATTATACCTGCATAAGCCTGGTTAAAAAAGCAAACAAAACGATGTTTGCTATTATTGAAAAGAGGGAATACTGACCACGTACTGAAAAAACCTCAAAACAAAACAAAACAAAGCAAAATGGTGCTCAGTGACACATATTGTTGAGATGCCCAGGAGCTCCCTTGAATCTACAGTGGTTGCTTATAATTCCCAGTACATTTTCTCTGAAATTAAAAAAATGTACCTAGCTACAAGTGAGTGAGAATCACATTGTTGTAGGGATATTTCAAAGATATCAAGATTAGCAAAGAATAATGCTTTAGTTATTATTGATAGTAACATGTTACTTGAGCACCTAATGTATTATTTTGCAGTAACATGATTGAGAACCTCTTGCCTCAATGACTAAATTCTTTACCCTTTACTGAAATGGAGCAGGACCCTGTGGGGCCCTCTGAGGTACAAATCTTTTCTGTGTCCCCTCTTTCTTGTTTATAGGAAATAGTCTTCATTTAGCCTCCTTGACCCTCCCTGAGTTCCAAAGGGCAGATTCAGACAGTTGCTAATCAGAAAAGGCAGGGAACGCAGAAACAAAGGAGGAGCAGTCAAGAAACTACAGTGCAGCCATGGGGCAGGGTCCTGGTTCCTCCTCAAGGAACCATAACAATATATCTTTGAGTTCTTCTCTTGGAACTAAGGCCACTGCCCAGGTGGAAGGTGGTAACTTCAGGCTGATCACGAGATTCCTGGAGCACCACACTGTTAACCTCACCACCAACCAATCAGAAGAAAGTCTGCACACAGTGAAAGATAATGAAGACTCTGACCACCTCCTCAAATGATTAACTGTGATTAACTTCACCTTTCTCCCTTTAAAAACGTTAATGGTTGAGCAGAATCTTTGGAGTTGGTTTTCAGACATGAGCCCACCTTCTCTCCAGGTTGCTGGCCTCCTGAATATAGCAATCTTTCTTTTCCAATTAACATTTGTCTCTCGAGTATTGGCTTTCAAGCTGCGAGCAGCCGACCCTGAGCTGTGTAACATTACCATCCATGTATATTTGATATATTATGACTTAGAGTTATTTTTTTAAAAAATTAAGCACAAATGAGCCCATAGTTACATATTATTCTGCAGGATGCTTCTCTCACTTAACATGTCTTGTGCTCCTGTCCACATTTAGAGTCATTTTTTAAATTTATGTTACATATCTGAAATGGCTATAGCTATAACTTTGACTTGGATGGAACAACCATTGCACAATTTAAGAGTGTGAAAATACTCAGTGATCAAGAAAAAAGATATTTTAGGTCAATATTATTTTCAAAATCAAATAAATGCCAAAAAAATCTATGATGAACAAAATATAAAAATTTTAAATAAAGACCAGTGCTGTGCTGAGCCATATTGGAGCCCAAGGCAAAAGAAAAATGAAGTTAATTAAATTAATGAAACTAAGTAAATTAATTTAAAATCATTTAAGATCATTACTACTAATGAGAAAATGTCAAAGATGACAATTCTCCCCATTGAAAACAAGATAAAGAAATAAATGTTGAAAATGTTATATACTTTGTACCCATTAAAGCTACAAAATTGACATTGTAATAAATTCTAGCTTCAGTGTCCTCCAAAAAAATTAACAAAATACATGAAAACCTATAAATAGGAGTGCATATGCAGGCTTAAATGTGATTCAGCATGGCATTAATCTTTATTTAAAATTTTGATACTTTGATCACCATTAATTTTTTCACATCAATTTTGATTTTTAAAAATATTGCATTGAAGTTTCATCTTGGTCTATGGCCATACCACCCTGAATGTGCCCAATCTCATCTGAAGTATAATCTTGATTACTGAGGGGTTTTATTTTTTGTTTTGTTTTTTTGTGTTTTTAGTGCTCCTTAAGTTTTGTACTTGAGGTGATTGTCTCACTTGCCTCACTCTAATCCTGGCCCTGAATCCCATTACTCTGCTTCTTGACCAAATTGGAGATGAACTTCAAGTAGAAGAATAAATGAGAGCTGTACAAGGCATGGTAGAAAGTGCTTTCTGACAGGGTATGGGGTATTTATCCCAGGTCAGGTATCTTGGAGTTGCCCCCAACTTTTCCTTCAGATTGCCATTTAGGTTTCCTGGCCTTGACTAAATTGTCAACTAGACAAAGCAGCTGCTCTGTGTGTGTGTGGGGGGGGGGGGGGGTAAAGGGGAGCAGAATGGGTTACCCCAAAATATGCCTCTTTGACATAAGGATTATTTTAAGCTGATTATATTTAAGAAACTGCAACACAAGAGAAGCTCTGAAAACAGTAGAAGTTAGGGAATTCTATCATTTGTAGATCTACATTATTGTAGGGAAAAACTACATTGTAAGGGAAATCTACATTTTATAAGGGAAATCTACCTTTTTAAAGGAAATTTACATTAGAATGGAAGATACCTATTGCCAGAGAACTTTTTCACCAGAGAGACTTACCTGCCTGGCAAGATGACCTTTGTTTTCAAAACATCTCCTCCTCTCACCTTCCTGTGAATTGCCTTCCCGTTTTTGAAGCATCAGACCCCTATCCCTTTCCTTAGCTCAGGATGGTGCATTGGCTTCAATCCTCTGGCTGCCTTTTGAGTCTCATCTTTGTGGACTCCTGTACCTATGTATGTAATTAAATATGTTTTTCTCCTTTAAATCTCATTTTATAGGGGTCTCAGCCAAGAACTCAGAAGGGTAGAGAGAAAATTATTTTTCCTCCACTCAGGGCAGATGAGTGGGGGATGATCCTTTGAGACCTCCAGTGACCTTTTGTCTACTGTGGTATGTGGTATTTCCAAAGATTTCCATTTTCTGCCTTTGATTTGCTTTGTGGAACTTCTTAGCTACTCCTGATGTTCCTCTTTTCTCAGCCTCTACCATCCACTTTCTTTGATTATCATCCTATTTCCACCCCCATGTGCCTCAGGTGGAATTTTAAGAATCCTGAAATTATGGTCAGGTTTTAATGTTTGACAGAGATGTATCCTTGAGAGAAAGAGGTCTAGTTATTACCAGCTGGGTTTTGGTTCTTGGTGATGAAGCCACTCTTGCTTAGACGTTGAGCAGTTGTGGAAATGTTCCCTTCTTGTGAAGGATCTCTGGCAAGCTGTTGGATGTGACAAGGGCTCTGTGAACCCTGGCCTTTGGCTCCAGTTTTAAGAGTTTTCCTTTATTCACTGGGCAGCCTTTACCATTATGAATCTTGCCTTTTTGCAAGACCAGTGAATTCTGCAAAGGTTTATTGATCTTGATTTAATGTATTCATATGAAGAAATGTAACAGCGAGGGAATAAAGCTTATGTAGGCATTGCAGGGGTCCCTTTGGGGGTCCACTCTATATTACTCATAGCAATGAAAAGTAGAAATGGCAAGTTATATTAGCTAAGTTCAAGATACAAAAGGCAATATTAATTTCACAGGAAGTGTAAAAGGATATGTAAATGTGATCAACTCCCAGGAAAACATTGCAGTATACCACTTCAGGCTTTGAAATTATGCAGTTTAATAAACACTTGTTAAGAAGCATCACATACCAAACATTGAATTTTAAACCAGGTGTTTCTGATCACATACTGTTTTTATGGAACAGCATTATTTTCCTAAGTTTTTCGAACCCTAAACATAAAGATTGGGGTGTGCAAAGTAGTAGATTTATCAGTAGCAGTCACATGTTCTTGGGAAAGCACAGATGGTTGTGAAAAGAAAAATTCCATGTTGTTGCTTTTTAATTAAAAGTGTAATTTGGAAGTGTGGGCCATTAGACTAGAACCTGAAGTAAAAATTTCTAAGGCAAATGTGTTTAGCCAGTAACTGATGAGGGAGAATTATCACGGAGTTTTAATTAGTTCAGCTCTAATGGGAGAAGCTTTCATGTAAGTTTCTTCTCACAACTTCCTTGGGTCTATGCTTCTTGGCTAGAAACCTTCCTATTTATTTATAATCAGAACCAAGCTTGAGCTCCTACTAAATGGAAAGGGCTGTTAGGAAGTTGCACCGTATCTTAAAGTCTTAAAGACCAAGCTGTATAGGCAGAGTAAAAAAAAAAAATCTTCATCTTTGAATGAAGTGGTTTCTCAGATGTTTCAGTAGATTGTTCAGAGATCAATAGATTGTTCAGAGACTCAGAGGAGTTTTACAATGTCTTAGACACGCATCAGTAATATTTTGTTCTGAATTTGCTCATCTTGTACTTTCACTTTCGTGGAGCTTTTCATTGCTGTTCAGTCTTGCGTTAAGAAATTGAGATAAAAAAGCATTAGGGAGAATGCTTACACTAAGTGGGTGAGGTGTGAGTGAAGGAAACAGTTATTTTCAAATACTGCTGGTGGCAAGTCAGCTGTGTATATAAAAAAATCTTGTATACTGTTTGATCCAACAATTCTGTGTCTATATATTTATCTTAAAGAAATATCTTGACAAATTCACAAAGGCATGTGTCTTTAAGTAATTTTGTTGTAGAGCTGTTCATGATATTAAGAAGAAAAACCAAACATCCTAAGTGCAAAATACATGGTTAAATATTTTCTGCCTTTTGTTGGGGAGGAAGAAATTTTCCTCTACCCTTCTAGGTCCTTCCAGCTGTTCTAAGAATTAAATCGAAGTGAGAAAGATTAAGAGGAGAAAGTCAAAGAAAAGTTTAATAACATGTTTACATGGGAGAGACCCAGGAAAATTGAGTAATTCATTAGGATGACTGAAACCCTCACCTTAAGCAGCATCTTCAGCTGAAGACAAAAGAGGATGTTGAGGGTAGTGGTTTGGGACTTCAAAGGGAAGGAAGGCCATTGACATGGATTTGGAAAAGCAAAAGGTTGGTAAGTAAATGTTTGCTGGGCCAGGCAGTGACAGTGGGACACAGAGTGGACTGATCTCTAGACCCTACCCCCACCATACCTAGCCTACGTTCTTTGCGGATATCTCTGGAGATAGCTCTATTCTGGGAATAGGTCCTCTATCTACATTCTTTTAGCAGTTAGGGGGAAGGTCGTAGTTTCTTCCTAAATCTTTTGGGCCTTGATTGTTTTCAGCTTGAAATAATCCTCTTGCCAGAGAAACATTTTGGGGTGGTGAATTTTGCTTCCCTTCTCTCCCCTACACTTTATACAGTGGAATACCATGTAGACTTTAAAAATGCTATTTAAAATTTTTTTAATTCAATTTTTATTTTTTAAAATTTATTTATTTTTGGCTTCATTGGGTCTTAGTTGCGGCACGCTGGCTCTTTCGTTGTAGCACAGGCTCTTTGTTGCAGTGTGCGGGCTTAGTTGCCCCGTGGCATGTGGGATGTTAGTTCCCAGACCAGGGATTGAAACCATGTCCCCTGCACTGGAAGGCTATTCTTAACCACTGGACCACCAGGGAAGTCCCGAAAAATGCTATTGTTGATGACTCAATAACATGGAAAGATTTTTATATTAAGTGAAAATAAAAATAAACTACAAAATAGAAAGTATAGTAAATATAGTCTTATTGAATAGAATTTTTAAATAGGTATATATTGATACAGTAATATGTCCTAAAATGTTAACTGTTCCAAAATTTTTCTTTGAACTTAACTATAGTTTTTTTCTATAATAAACATGGATTACTTAATGATAAAAATAAGAGAAAATGCACCATCAATGCGAGATAATAAAATATAACACAGGTGATCCTTGCTTTATAAAAGTAGGTGATTATAAAACAGATTTGCACTACAAATTATTATTTGCTCTAGAGAAAGATTCCTGTGGTTATGAGTTAGTATCTTCTTTAGTAATTCAGGTTTAGTTCACAGCTCTCTAGTGAAGCTAGCCTGCTGAGGAAACCTGGGGTTAGGGAAAATGAAAGCTACAGCTTAGGAGATGAAAGGCCTGCAGAAACAAAGTTTATGCATCTTTGAATTTTCCCTGAGGTCAATAGGCAAATAGTATTTTATTCCTATAGCAGGCCCTTGATGCCAAAATCTTAGCCTCTGTGCATCGGTGCGGAATCAAGTCTCGGAGACAGAGTTTTGGGTGAAGTAGAAAAGAATAGTTTTATTGCTTTGCCAGGTAAAGGGGGACACACTGGGCTCCTGCCCCAAAAAACTATGTGTCCCAACCAGGGAGGATTTGATGAGGAGTTTTATAGCAATGGTTCAAGGGTGGGGTTGCTGATGAGATTAGGGTGTGTGCAAGGCCTTCACTCCTCTAATCTGGTCTCAGCTAATCTTGATAAACTTCTCTGGTTCCTTTAATGTAGCCTCAGGTGGTCTTTCTATGGTATGAAGAATGCTGACATCTTAAAGAGCTTAAAGACATTGTTATGTGTATCTTGAGGTGGAACCAGGACCCTGCCCCAAGGCTGCACTATTGTTTCCTGGCCGCCCCTCCCTTGTCTTTGTATCCCTTCCCTTCCCAGATTAGCAACTGTTCAGATCTGCCCTTTGGAACTCAGGGAAGGTCATGGAAGCTGGAGTCAAGAAACGGGACAGAAAGGCTTCCATGCCCAGGTGCCCCACAAGGTCCTGCTCAGTTTCACCCTTTTATACCATACTGAGGGACACTTAAATGTATTCAATAAAGGGAATTCCTTTATATAGTGAGCACAAGGAGAGCCTTTCTGTAATTCAGAATTCAGATACAATTAAACTTGACTCTGTAATTAAAAATTTTTTTAAAAATCCTTTTGCATGGCAAAAAGCATAAAGTTAAACCACAAGTGATAAGCTGAGGGAAAACATTTGCGAGATATCTTATGATAAAGAGTTAACATTCTTCATATGTGATTTGAGGAGTTATTACAAAATACAAATTGAGGAGAAAAAAACCCATAAAACCAGTAGAAAAGTGGCAAAAGACCTAGGCAGTTCACAAAAATTGATATAAAAATGGTCTTTCAGCATATGAAAGTTATGTTTAACTTCACTCATAAGACAAGCTATGCAGTATCATCTGTACTTATGAAATATTGAAAACATCCTAAATGCCTGTGTATAAGAGATTATTTGAATGAGTCATGGCATAACTCACACAGTGGTGTGCTGTAAAATAGAATCAGAAGGATTCTTATGAATTAACATGGAGTGCTTCTCAGAGACGTTGTTAATGCAAAAAGCAAAGTATGGAAGGATATAGATAGCATGCTACATTTTATGTATGAAAGAAGGAGAAATAAGAATGTCTGTCTGTCTATCTATCTATCTGATTATTTTTGCAAAAGGAAACATAGAAAGGATAAAGTGGAAAATATGAAATTGGTAATCTGTAGTGTGGGAATGGGATTAGAAGAGTTAGGGAAGGGAGTGATACCACCCTGAAGATACCTTTCTTTATAGTTTTGACTTTGAAACCATGTTAATGTTTTGTATACCCAAAAGATAAAATTAAACTACAAGACTGGGAGTAAAAATGGAATAAAAGCCGAGGTAAATGAATCTAGCTACATATCAAGTGAATGATATGATCACACATAAGGGAAAGAAATAATAATTCAAGTTATTTTGAACACAGTATCTTGACTGTACTTTTGGCACAGTTTAAAGATAACTAGAAAGAAATCTTGAACTTTTTACATTTACAATTGCTGTTGATAGTGATAGTGATGGAACATTCTGAAATTATTTTTATGTGTTGTAGGACTGTACAACTGAGTATATATATATTGGGGGTGGTAGCCTGTATATCACTGTGGAAGAATAGTAATACAATAGTAATACAAATAAATATGAAGTGAGGGAAGGGAAGGTAGAACAGTGTACTATTGGATTGAGATTAGAAGTGTCAATATGAACACATGATTAAACATACATATAGATTAAACACACATATAGATTAAACATACATATATGTATGATTAAACATACATATAGATATAAATATATGTTTATAATTCATAGTTCTGTCTTATGAAAAGGTCTCCAAGCAGTGACAAGCCCAGCACCAGTGAGCACACCTAGTTCCTGGTTCTTTGTTTCTAAATACCATTTCACATGAAAAGGAACTTGGAGAAATTCTCATTCCAGGTCCCAAGCGGGAAAGTACAGGAAAACCTGGAACATTTTGTTGTGCCAGCAAATAAGAAACTGCTAGAAAAAAAATGGATGAGGATATGTCTGAATGACACAGAAGCCAGCTTCAAACAGGATACTTAAAGGTCAAGCTAATAAGGTATACTTAAACCACAAATAAATAAATAAAGAAGGGAGGAAGGCAAGCTCTTCTTATATAGAATACCAACTAATAAATGTGGAAGAAATGATGGAATTAGAAAATCACTATTTTACAACTTCTCTAGTAATAATTAATTCAGACTAGAATTATCAATAAATGCTAAAATCATCGAGCAGAAGCTTTTTTGGGAACAGGATATTTGCATAGTTTCAAAAAATCTCACCACACATTATTTATTATATGCATTTATACTGTAGGGGAAGAAAAAGTTTTCCTCAACCCTCTTGGAGTCCCTGGCTGGGTCTGAAAATTAAAATGATAAAGACAGGTTAACAGGAGAAAAGCATACAAATTTATTTAATGTAAGTTTTACACGATGTGGGAGCCTTCATAAGGAAATGAAGACCCAAAGAAACAGACCTGCGTATTTTTATTCTAGCTTTGATGACGAGTATGATAGGTCAGAGAATATGAGGTAAGTGCAGTTAACTGGGAGCAACTTAGCAAGGCCTGTTTGTAAGGATTCTTCTCAGTGTCCCTTTGTCTTCAGATATAGGAATGATCCTTTCCTCCAGAAAGAGGACACCTCTCACATGAGTGTTTTATGCTCTGTTTCAGGGGAGAATGCCAGGGGCAGCTTTGAGATTTTCCTACTGCCATTTTCTCAAACTCCTTCACTTTAAAATATGCAGTATACCAAGGTGCCGTATTTTGGGTTAGCATGAACTAAATCCCATCAATACACACAACAGGCACAGACACATAGACAAAGACAAAGACACACACACACACACACACACACACACACACACACACACACACCCATGCAAGGAGTAATCAAGATATCATCTTATGCAAAGGATCAAAGTTAACATCACCAACAATGGGAACAACTTCCATCAGGTGCCTCCTGATATAATGCAATAAGAAAGACATAAAATCACTTAAGTAGTATGCCTTTTAAAATGTGTAATGTGAATCTAACCCTGAGGACACAGTCAGACTAGCATAAATATCTTAGCCACAGATCTGTCCTCTTCAAAAATGTTAATGACATTATAGGCAAAGAAAGACTGAGGAACTACTCTAGATTCAAGAAGACTAAAGAGACATTGCAACTAAAAGCATTGTGACCCTCGCTTGGGGAAAAATGGCCGTACAGGATATTCTTGGGATTGAGAAATGTAAATGTGGACTATATGTAAGATAGTATTCTATCAGTGTTCCCTGAGTTTGATCATTGTACTATGGTTATGTGACTGTCCTAATTCTTAAAAGATTTTGAAATCTCCCTGCAGGAGACGAAAAGCTTATTTCCCTCTACCCTTCTAGGTTCAGTGGCTGGGGCCCACAAGTCAAACTGACAAAAGTCAGATTAACAAAAGAAAAAACAGTTTTAATTACTTATGTATGTGTCAGGGAGGAAGAAGTTGTCCTCTTCCCTTCTTAGTTCTTCTGAGTGGTCTAAGAATTAAGTAGACCTGAGGCAGATTAACTGGAGAAAATAAAACAAAAATTTAATAACGTATACATGGGAGAGAGTAGTTCCTCAGTCTTTCTGAGTAACAAACCAAAATGGTGGAAGCCCACCTTAAATACCATCTTCCGCTGAAGACAAAGAGGTTATTGAGGGTGGGGAGAGTCAGTTATGGAAGGTTACCAGGAAAAGCACATAAACAGGGGTAAGGATGTTATGCAGATTTAAGTCATTGCCCTCTCCATTGATAAGAATTGGCCTGGTATAGCAAGGGAGACACTTTACAAATAGAGATTTCCCTTGTATAACATGTAAATATTTCTTACAGTGACTCCTGCTTGGTTTTCAGAGCTTCTCCTGTGTCTGCTATTTCTTAAAGATAAGCAGGTTAAAATAATCCTTGTGCCAAAGAGGCATATTTTGAGGTGGCAAACTTTTCTCCCTTACGTATGCATGCAGTGGCACTGGAGTTCACAAAGAAAAAATGTGGCTCCAGGAGGTGGCCAGATGATTGAGGCTTATATATCATTCTAGTCTAAACAAAGAAAAATGGGGTTTGGGACTTCTGGGCAAGGGAATGGGGGCAGGTTATGGTAAGATGGGGAAGGAAATGTAGGGTAAATGAAAGTTATCTTGCTATGCAGATAAGAGTCTCTCCCGCTGATAAAGTTGTCTCCAAGAGTTGTTCTCTTCCTAGTAGGAAGAATCTTTACAAATGGAAATTTTCTTTATAAATTTTTGGACAGAAGGAGGTAAAGAGTCTGGATGTTCTCAATTGCCTTCAGCTCAGAATAATCCTTCTGTCAAAGTGGGTGTTGAATATACTATTTTGGAGTGGTATTCTAGGACCATATTCTGGTATCCGTCCAGCACTTATACTCAAATGGTTTAGGAAAAATCTTTTTTTTTTCCTCCCCTTTTCATTTGAGGGAGAGGGAGTATAGTATATAGGGAGGAAGAGATAAAATAAATATTGCAAAATCGTAGCAATTGATGAATCTAGTGAATGGTATATGGAAGTTCATGGTATGATTATTACAAGTTTTCTATAGTTTTGAATTTTTTTTTCAAAATAAAAAGTTTTAAAAAATACTAAAATCCCAAAAGCCTTTAGTCTTTGAAATTTTTGCCAGGCCACAGAGCTTTGTGTTATTAGGGATCCTAACTTTCCAGATGCAGTGAATGCATTTCATCTCCAATTCAAGTTACCTCAAAAAGTGCTCATTACATTCACTTTAACTCTCCCACCCAAATGGCTCTCCGAGCTATCTGTGCATCCCACATTATCTCTTGACTAACAAAATTATTTTACCCATTCTTGTGAAATTGGGTCCTGTTGGTCAACAACTGACAGAATTTATATGCTCCTTCCCTTCTGTAGATACCACAATTGTGTCCCTGAGGCAGCATTGGGTACCTTTGCTTTGGAAAGGATGGGGTCTCTGCTGAAATAAGCAGTGTGTGCAGTTTTGGCACAGGGGAGAAAGTGCCTGATAATATCTATCTGAAATATAACCATTTGGAACTAATGTATATTAATGTTTCATTGTATGTAACTGGAGCCTTCTTTGATGCGGTTAATTACACACAGGTTAAGAAGAGATTTCATCCTTTGTCATCTTGAGTTTCAGATGCCAGATAAATCAAATCAAACAAAAATCAACTTCCAAAAAAGCATACTGGAGGTTTGATGCAGTTGTTGAGGATGAATTGGGAAGTAGTCAGAACCTAAGTGTTGATTTCAGGGCAGCCCAGCATTCAGGAGAATTCGATTTTGACATTCTGAAAACGGTGAAACTTTTCTGTTATTCTAGAATGGACCTTGCTAGGGAAATATAAATTGTATACTACCCTTCTGGGATTTCTACCTGAATTTGATTTCTTGTGCTAACTCCTATGAAGCTCCTTGATTTCTCTTTCTTGGTTTGTGCTAGTCTAGTGATTGTGGATGGGATCCTTGACCTCACTTTGGTTGGAAGGTACCTGCCCAGTATGGCTCCTTAGATGGACATGCCCTTGGGCCAAACAGGGGAGAGTCAGCCCTGGAGCTATTCAGGTGCAGTGGTGGCCATCAGACATTAAGGATGGCTTTGAGAGAGGTGGCTGCCTGGCTTAGTACAAGTTATTCTTGCTGGCAAGAAAAAAATTATGCCAGTATTACCTAAATCTCTGATAAACCTTGTCTCGCAAAGGAAGACCTTTGACCTCCACATAATGAGTACTCAGTAAATACTGGCTGCATACATAAATGGAGCTAAATTTAAACTTATTTCTTCTACATTTAAAAATAATATGTTCCCATTGTGGAAAATCTGGATGACAGGGACTTCTCTAAAAACAAACATAGATATTACCCATAACCCACTGTGCAATTAAATCTTTGTGGACAATGTTATAGTTTATCTATGCCTGGATATTTTAACACAATTGTATTTTCATAATTACATCTCTTTTTATTATATCTAATTATAAGCATTTCCCCATATTATTACAAAGTCTTCATAACCATAATTTTAATGACTATGTTATCCTCCCACATAGGAGAATTTCTTCAGTCATTCCTTTATCATGGGGGCACTTATGTTGCTGTCTACAATTTCTTGTGCCCTGCATAAGTGTGGCCAAACAAACCAAAAAGTCGGAGTTTGAAGCAGAGAAAGGTTTATTGCAGGGCCAAGCAAGGAGAACAGCTGGCTTGTGCTCAAAAAAAAAAAAAAAAAAACCACTGAATTCTTGGGGAAGAGTTTTTAAAGGTAAAATTTGTGGTGAGGGCTGCAGGGTATGTGACTTTCTTCTGATTGGTTGGTGGTGAGGTAACAGTGTGGTGCTCCAGGAATCTTGTGCTCAGCCTGAAGTTACCATCCTCCAAGTGGATGGGGGCCTTGGTTCCTGCAGAACTCAAAGATATATTGTTATGTATATCCCTTGAGAAGGAACCAGGACCCTGCTTTATCTCTGCACTATTGTTTCTTGAAGGCTCCTCCTTTATTTCAGCATTCCCTCCCTTCCTTAATTAGTAACTGTTTGAATCTGCCCTTTGGAACTCAGGGAAGGTGTAGGAGGCTGAAATCTTTTCCTTACAAATGAGAAACAGGGACACGGAAAGGCTTTGGTACCTGGAAGGGTCCCACAGGGTTTTGCTTGGCTTCAACTTTTTGATGCTTTGTTGCTTTAGGTAATGTTGGTATTAATATTTATAAATTTGCTTGTTTGAGACTAACAAGCGTTTATTTGAAGTATTGTTGTGGATGTAGAAAACTTTATTCTTCTAGGTTCTTCTGGCTGATCTAAGAATTAAATTGACTTGAAGAAATTAACTGGAGGAAATCAAATTTAATTGCTTACGTATGGGAGTCCCACATACAAGTAAGGGTCAGATATCCCATATACATGAGAGGTTCAAAAGCAGAAAGGTAAAATGAGGTAAATATGCTGTTGTGAGCTAAGGAATGGAATAGGGGCCTGGGGCTTCCAAGGACAGGAGGGTCATTCACAGGACAATAAGAAGAAAAGCAGATGCTGGGAGAATTAAGCACTGTCCATGCAACTCCACTCAGAGAGCGTAACTGGAAGCTCCCACCTGGTTTCTCCTGGACTCTGCCCCATGTGCCTTTCTCCTTTGCTGACTGTAATTTGTATCCTTACACTGCATTAAACCACCATAATGGAGAGGATACCAGCTTTTCTGTGAGTCCCTCTAGCAAATCATCACAACCAAGGGTGGTCCTGGGGACTCCCAACACAGGTAGAGCAGAGAGAACAAGGGCTGTCGGGGAGGGGAATGACTGAGGTGAGGAAATGGAGAAAGAGACTGGAAAAAAAAAATAAAAAGAAAAGCAGATGTTTGGTAATTAGATGTTTACCCTGCCACATAGATGGGACCACTTAGATAAAATTTATCCTTGGTAATAACTCTTTTTTGGGGAAAATCTCCAACTTAAATTCTTCTAGGTAGTTAAAGGTAGGGGACAGTAGTTTCTCTTGAACGCGCAGGATCTCGACTGACTTTAGCTCACAATAATCCTTAATCAAAATTGGCACATTTTGGGGAGGCTCATTCTGAACCCCTGTAGTATTTATAATTTCCCCCTTTCCCATGTTCTCAAGAGGAAAGACAGCTTCTTCTTGCAACTGGCCTAAAAAGGTGCTGAGCAATAGGAGGAGATCCAGATTTGGGGAAGCCAGAAAAAAAAGGCCACTCGAATCTGCATTATACAAGACAAAGGAATTACCCAGTGGAGAGTGGAGAGCACTCTGTTGAGGTGGCCTGAGAAAGAGGGGGAGAGTTATAAGGAAGAAAGCAAGTGTGTCTGTCACTATTAAAGCTGAGAGCATTGGGAGAAAACTTGGATGACTTACGTGCCTGGTTGGGGGGGACGGTGGGGGGGCTGCCTGTTTTATATTTCACCAAAAAGAGTATTTACATGTATTGTTATCATTTCACAAAAGAGAACATGTTAGCCCCAGAAAACCTGAAAGGATGACATCTCAAAGTGTAAAAGTGAAATGAAATAGCTCCATTAAAACCTATTAGAAAGTATGTATTTTTCTCATTACTCTGTGGACTGTTGATGATGTGGCTGCACCCCCGCAGTCCATGGACTGACGTTGGGGAGCCATACAATCAAATGATCTGTAAGGTCCATCAATGCACGCTGAAGAAGCTTGCATTTAGTGAAGAGCTGGGTTCCAGTCTTGACCTGATGGATGATTTTTGAGCCATACATCCCATGAATATCTCAGTTTCCTGTTTGGCCAACTTATAAAGATCAAGTAAGATATCATTTGTAGAAGTGCTGTTGTCTAAATGCCTTGGTACTTGGATATGAGGCTCAGAAAAGGAGTGTGATAAATTGTACAGTCCCAGGAAATAAGTGACATTTCATTAACCCATAGTTTGTGCAATAACCCATTTTTTGCAGTTTCTGAGAATGATTTCAAGAGATAAGAAATACAACTAAAAATGGAAAAGGTATTTTATTGGCTTATCTACTGAAAAAACACTGACACGTGACATCTACAACTCCTGGATCTAGGAGATCAAATGATCTATCCATTGTTTTCTCTAAGGCAGTGTCTCACCTAATGGCAAGAGGGCTCCCAGGAATATATACCCATTCCATCCTACCAGTTCAGTAATTTCAGTAGGAAACGATAAAGTTTTGTATTTCTAGTAGTTCTAGTGAAAGTTCAAAGTTTCAGTCTTATTGGCACTGTCCCAAGGTGATTGACCAGATCTAGGAGCCTATTCTTGAAGCTGTAAGTAGATTCAGTCCCTCCTAAACAGCATACACTAACAATAGGGGTGGAGTAGTTTCTCAGAGAAAAATTGGGTTTCTGGTAAAAGAAGGTGAGGTCTGGATGATGGTCAGGCAGAACAAGAAAGACCTACTGTAGAGTTGAAGTAGCCTTCCAAGCCAGTAAATGCAGCCAGTGGAATTGCCTGGCATATCTGGGAAGGCCTTTGTGTAACACATTTTCTACTGACTGCCACAACATCATTGTTTAGTGTCAGGCAGTGTCTTTGCCATCAATTAAATCCTAATACCACTAAGCAGAAATTAGAGAGCTTTAATGGGATGTTGGACCTATCGATGAATGCGCAGGACAGTAGCTCATGCCATTGTGTAAAATCAAATATCTTTACCCACTGGGGTTGTCATCATTTAAATGGCCCTATTGATTTTAGGTTTTGGCAGGGCTTCTTTGACCCTGGAAAGCTCCACGTTGCCTGAGGGGACATCACCTAAGGTGTAACTCCACATTATGTTGTCCTGAATTGGACCCACACTAACTTAACCATCTATCCTAGGGTGGTCTGGCCTAGACAGGGTCTCTGGGAAAACTAGAGCAATTCATTTTGTTTTATGTTTATTGATGAATTCATTTGGAAAATCTGCTTCTAGGCACTGAACACATTCTAGTCATGTAAGAAGGACTACTTGTTTGGAAAATGTTTAATTATATATATATATTTTTTTGTTTGTTTATTTTTTTAACATTCATTCACTCATTCATTCATTCATTTATGGCTGCATTGGATCTTTGTTGCTGCACGCGGGCCCTCGAGTTGCGGGAAGCGCGGGCTACTCTTTGTTGCAGTGCACGGGCTTCTCATCGTGGTGGCTTCTCTTGTTGCAGAGCATGGGCTCTAGGCGCACGGGCTTCAGTACTTATGGCATGCGGGCTCTACAGCACAGGCTCAGTAGCTGTGGCGCACAGGCTTAGTTGCTCTACGGCATGTGGGGTCTTCCCGGACGAGGAATCAAACCTGTGTCCCCTGCATTGGCAGGCGGATTCTTAACCACCGCGCCACCGGGGAAGTTTTGGAAAATGTTTAATTATTGTATCAACACGTTTTAAAAAAAAGTTTCCAGCTTTATTGAGGTATAATTAACAAATAAAATTGTAATATATTTAAAGCATACAATGTGATGATTAGCTCTGTGTATATGTTGTGAAAAGATTCTTACCATCAAGAATTAACACATCCATCACACCTCACATGTTTATCTTTTTTTTTTCTTTTTTTGATGAGAATACTTAAGTTCTGTTCTCTGAGCTAGTTAGCTAGCTTTAATTATACAATACAGCATTATCACCTATAGTCACATTGAATGTCATACATTGGATCCTCAGACCTATTCATTTTATAACTGAAAGTTTGTATGCTTTTACCAGCGTCTCCCTATTTCCTCCGCGCCCCCCCCCGCGCCCCCCCCCAGCCCATGGCAATCACTATTCTATTCTCTGTTTCTATGAATTTGAATTTTTTTAGATGCTGCAATGAACATGAGACTGCAGATATCTTTTCAAGATAGTGATTTTGTTTTTCTTGAATATATACTTAGAAGTGGAATTGCTGGATTGTATGGTAGTTCTATTTTTAATTTCTTGAGAAACCTCCACATTATTTTTCTTGTTGGTTGTACCACTTTACATTCCCATCAACAGTACAGAGGTTTTGTTTTCTCCACATACTTGCCTGGATTTATTATTTTCTCCTGTCTTTTTGATAATATACATCCTAACTGGTAGGAGGTGACATCTCACTGTGGTTTTGATTTGCATTTCCCTGATGATCAGTGTTGTTGAGTACTTTTTCATGTACCTGTTGGCCATTTGTATATCTTCCTTAGAAGATGTCTATTCAGGTCCTTTATCCATTTTTAAATTGGATTATTTGTTTTTTTTGCTATTGAGTTGTATGAGTTCCTTTTGTATTTAGGATATTAACCCCTTATCAGATACATGATTTGCAAATATTTTCTCCAGTTCAGTAGGTTGCCTTTTCATTTTGTTGATGGTTTCCTTTGTTGTGCAGAAGCTCTTAAGTTTGGTGTGGTTCCACTTCTTTACTTTTGCTTTTGTTGCCTTTACTTTTGGTGTCAAATACAAAAAATTATTGCCAATACCAATGTCAAAGAGTTTACTCCCCATGTTTCCTTGTAGGATTTTTTAAAAAGTTTTGACTCTTATGTTTAAGTCTTTAATCCATTTTCAGTTAATTTCTTTTGTATGATGTAAGGTTGGGACCCATTTTCATTGTTTTGCATATGAATATCCAGTTTTCCAACCAACTTTTATTGGAGAGACTATTCCTTTCCCCATTGTATATTCTTGGCTCCTTTGTTAAAAGTTAATTGACCATATATGCACAGTGTGGATCTCTTTTGAGTCATCTTTCTTGGAATTCTTATGTCTTCCTGGACCTAGATGTCTGTTTCTCTCCTCAGCTTAGGGAAGTTTTCAGCCATTATTTCTTTGAATAAGCTTCCTGTCCCTCTCTCTTCTGCTTCTCAGACTCCTGTAACCTTATAGTATGTATATTGATCTACTTGATGTATCTCATAAGTCCCTTAAGCTATCTGCATTGTTTTTCATTCCTTTTTCTTTTTGCTCCTCTGTTTGGATGAATTCTACTTTCCTGTATTCAAGTTCATGTATCCTTTTTGCTGTTTGATCTAGTCTGCTATTGAACCCCTATATTGAATATTTCAATTCAGTTATTGTATTCTTCAGTTCTACGATTTCTTTTTGGTACTTCCTTATATTTTCTGTATCTTTGTAGAAATTTTCAGTTTTTTCATGCATTGCTCTGTTGACCACAGGTAGAATCTTATGACTATTATTTTGAACTCTCTATTGCACAAATCACTTATCTCTGTTTCATTAAGATCAGCTTTTAGAGATTTATCTTCTTTTGTTTGGAACATATTCCTCTCTTTCTTCATTTTACTTGGCTGTTTGTGTTGATTTCTGTGCATTGGATAAAACAGCCACCTTTCCCAGTCTTGACAGACCTGTCTCATGTAGGAAATAAACCTCATCAGTCAGCCTGGCCCAAGCTCCTGGCTGCCTCTCAAACCTTTGTGGTTGTCTAAGCCTTTTATCTTTGTTCTCAGTGACTCCTGATGCTTGAGAGTATGCCAAGACCCATCAGTGTCCGAAAAGGAAGGATTGCAGTGAGCACCTAAATGCAGGTTGATTAGAAGCCAAGCCCTCAGACAGCAACTGGGAAAGTATGCAATTAAATCCTTTCTAGGGAGAAACTGGGAGATGGGTATTTTTGCCTGCTGTATCTACATTGAGCCCAAGTTTACAATGATGGGGTGGTGTTCCTGTGCCTGTTTAAAAACTGCTTTATTTTTGCTATACTCCTGTGGACTTATGAATGTAGGTCCTACTGGCTATCAGAGATAGGTGATTTGGATGCCTGTCCCTCGGGTGGTAGCCACAAAATCTTTGGACCCTAGACTTGTGTACAAGCTCTTTCCAGAAAGATGCTGAAGACCTTATTTTATTGTTGGAGTGAGCTGGGGGCAGAAGGTGGGGAAAGTGCCCAGTGGCTCCTGAGGGCTCCAGGTGGGTATCATGGACAGTCTCTAGATGTGTGCATCTAAACTTGTAAGCTTACAGAAAGAATTTTCAGACTATCAGTTTTGGTTATTATTTCAGTTATTGATTGCTTTTAACAAACTAACCTAGAACTTTGTGGCTTAAACCAATGATTCATTATTTCTCAAGGTGCTGTAAGTCAGGAATCAGAGCATGGCTCAGCTGGGTAGTTTTTCTGCTCCATTTGGTTTAGGGTGGGTCATTCGCTGGGTTGTATTCAGCTTGTGGCTGTGCTGGCCAGGAATGATGGTCAAAGAAGGATTTATTCACATTTCTGATGTGTCGGACCAACCTCAATCTCTCCACAAAGTGTGTTATCATTTGGTAGTCTAGGCTGAGCTTCTTTACTTCAAGGCAACTAACTTCCCCAGAAAGCTCCAAAGTGGAACCTGCCTGACTTCTTAAGTACTACATATGGAATTAGAACACTGTTACATTTGTGCATTCTGTTGGCCAGAGGGAGTTGATAAGTCAGTCCAGCCCATATTCAAGGGGAAAAGGAATGGAATGAGCATACAGAGAGAGCATTGATTATAGTCAACTTTGGAAACTACCACAGTTTTAAAGCTTAGGTGGAGTATACTGTTTAAAAACTGTTTTTACTGACGTATTAAGTATGCCTTGGCAGAGTTTATTTTGGTTATGTATGAACCCTGACTGAATTTTTAAAAATGAAATGAAGCAAACATAGGCATATACACATACATATATACATTTTAAAATTTCTGTATCTTGAGGAATCAATGATTTCTTTGACAACCAGGATTTCATATATCATCCTCCTTACCTTTTTACTCTGCCTACCAAGAAGCTCAGAGCTAAATTGAATCATATTAACCCAGTTTGCCTCTGCTGTTGATTCATGTCTTTGATATTCTTCTTTGTTTTACTTACTGTTTGTGTCAATATTTCTTTTGACTCTTTTGTGGAATAGCTGTATACAGATTTTTGAAATGAATCAAACACATATGTAGACTTCTCACATCTATAGTGTAGTATAAAGAGCTCTGCCTTCAGAGTTAAATGGTAGAGGTTCAAATCTTCATTATTTCCTCTTTGTCTCACTTTCCCCATCTGTAAATTGGTTTTTGTAAGGAAGAACTGGATCATAGACATGCCCAGTAAATTGTAGCTATTAAAAACAGACCTCTACACAAATGAGTGCATGATGTAAAACTGTTGAAATCTGAGTAAGGTTGATAGATCATCAATGTCATAATCCTGGGTGTGATATCTTACTATACGTAGGCATGATATAATCATGGGGAGAAACTAGGTGAAGGGTACACAAGATCTCTCTGTATTATTTCTTACAACTGAATGAGAATCTATGATTATCGCGAAATAAAAGGTTGAAAAAAATATTCCAGGACTATTGCTTCTATACTATCCAAAGTAAATCATTGTTCTTTATATACCTACTTATAAGATTATTGAATGCAATTGAGTATTATCTTAAACGTGTTTTATATGTATCAACCAGTTGGTTGCCAGCTATGAAAATTTTCATTTATATAAATACCGGTGGCTTTGTTTTCCCTGTTAAGAATAAGTCAAGACATAAAAATAGCTTAACATGTTAACTGTAAAGCTAACATTTAAAGGACATCACTAAACCTATACCTTTTTTTCTTGGAAAAAATATTAAAAAGGAATCTGAAGCTCAGGATGTCTTCGGGAAGAACTGGGAGATGCTGATGCTGATCCCAGAAGAAATTCAGTAGGATTAGAATTTGATCTGTGCAAGTTTGATTATAGTCTTAGTATTCGTACACTGAATGTGAAGCAGCTTTCCCTTGTACCTTTACCTCCTGGCTTCCATTTGAAACATTCAGGAAATCTAGTTTATTTTTATTTATTTATTTTTAAAAATTTCATTTATTTTTGGCTGCATTGGGTGTTTGTTGCTGCACATGGGCTTTTCTCTAGTTGCAGCAAGCAGGGGCTACTCTTTGTTGCGGTGCCTGGGCTTCTCGTTGTGGTGGCTTCTCTTGTTGTGGAGCACGGGCTCTAGGCATGTGGGCTTCAGTAGTTGTGGCACATGGGCTTAATTGCTCCGCGGCATGTGGGATCTTCCCAGACCAGGGATCTAACCCATGTCCCCTGCATTGGCAGGCGGATTCTTAACCGCTGCATCACCAGGGAAATCCCAGGAAATCTAGTTTAATGAAACAAATAGACAGTAAAATTCATACATTGAATGGAATTGGAGAAAAATAATGTACTTAACATGTTTTAACAGTTAATGTGCAACCTAAATCTTCCTGATCTCTATAGCACAGAACATGTCCTCAGGAATTGAGAGTCAGACTAAAATCTTCCCTCCAGTGCTCACATTTCTTCAAGTATTAGCAATCTCATAATCTGGAAAGACAGAGATCCAGATTCCAGGCATGATTTAGTTACTAGCTTCCTGTTTCTTTGGAAGTCATTTAATCTCTATGGATTAAATGGATTTTATGGATTTATACTTTCCCTAGTCCAAATCAAGGAGATTGGATTAGAGGTCTCTAAGATTCCTTTTATCTCAGATATTCAGTTATTTTCCATATAGAAAATAGGGTCTTAGTTGAGGCATGTGGGATCTTTCCTTGTGGCATGGGGTCTTCATTGCAGTGTGTGGGCTTCTCTCTAGTTGTGTCATGTGGGGTTTTCTGTCTCTAGTTGTGGATTTTTTCTTTCTCTAGTTGTGGTGCACGGCCTCTGGGGCATGTAGGATCTGTAGTTTGTGGCACGCGGGCTCTTTCGTTGACGTGCGCGAGCTCAGTAGTTGGGCGCACGGGCTTAGTTGCTCCATGGCATGCGGGATCTTAGTTCCCCGACCAGGGATCGAACCCGCATCTCCTCCATTGGAAGGCATATTCTTTACTACTGGACCACCAGGGAATTCCCCAGCCTACCTTTATGTGAACTTTTTCCTTTTATGTTTTCATAGAAAACAATACTTATAAAGAGGTTAAATATTCTTTGCCCTTCCCTCCCCCAATTCTCTGATGATACCTTGGCTCTGAGCAATTTCTGGACATTTACTGCAACCTGGTGAGAACCCAGTACATACCTTTTTTGGTAAAAGGGAGTTGTAAAATTTTACTAAGTTAGTCATTGTTTTTATCACAAACACTTCCGTAGCAAATTTTAACCATCTCGTAAAAAAAGACACGTGCAAAAAACCAAAGAATAAGGTAGACAGATCTGTGGATCAAGATCAAGGGAGGGACAAACTGTTTCCTAGCTGTAAGAAACACTTTCCTAGGCATTCTTATATAAAAAATACATAATTGATAATGTTTGCAAATGTAGTCTAACAAAAGGTGGTGTAAGATTATTGATCTAATTGTTTCTTAGATTCATGCTGGATAACAGACCAAGACATGCTATAAACTGGAATTTTGAAAAGACATTTCTACACATTGCTGACGTATTGTAGCATGGATGATATCTGCCTTTCTTGTAAACGAATTTGATATAGGGATAGAATGTTGAGAAAATGGAGGAATAGCTTAGCAGGCATTTAAGACCAGTTTCTTCCTGACCTAGTCAAGAAAGAACTATTAAGGAAGGTACACTAATAGACGCTAGATATGTTATTTTCTTTTTTTTTGAATTTTATTTTATTTATTTTTATACAGCAGGTTCTTATTAGTTATCCATTTCATACATATTAGTGTATATATGTCAATCCCAATCACCCAATTCATCACACACACCACCCCCCTCGCCACTTTCGCCCCTTGGTGTCCATACGTTTGTTCTCTACATCTGCAAGACATGTTATTTTCTATGGCCCATGAATACTTGGAGTTTGTCTCTTCCCAGGCATCTGCAGAATACGTTTTCCACTTATAGGTTAGGTTGAACATCCTACCTTTCTGTCTTGGTGTCAACTTCTCCTATCTTCTTTCTGTTTAGTAGGTTTCTAGTGTTTGTTAGCCTCAGATTTTGGATTATTTTATCACAAGTTGCTGTGATATTTGCTAAGTACCATTGTCCCTATAAGTGTTGTTATATGAAGCAGTGCTTTTACCATCCTTGATGTCTTAGTCTTCTGATGATAATGACATATTAATTATGGAAAAGCCAAGACAATTGCAGGTAAAAACAATGACTTTTCAAATTCTCATGAATATTAGATCACTTTCTTATTAGCATAGGCATCTTGCCAAGAGTTTTGAATGCTTATAATTTGGATGGCAAGTGTCCTGGGGAGGGACCATATTTGCTTGTATGCTGTGCTTGGCATTTGGCCTATCTTCAGCAATTCATGGGCATTAACCCCAAAATAACATAATCGAATTTGTCAAGTAAACCCTAGATAATTGGGTCTTATGCACTCAATATTATGTAGGGATATGTTTTTATTTATTTTTTTTTTAATTTTTATTTTATATCGGAGTATAGTTGATTAACAATGTTGTGTTAGTTTCAGGTATACAGCAAAGTGATTCAGTTACACACATACATGAATATATTCTTTTTCAAATTCTTTACCCATTTAGGTCTTTACAGAATATTGAGCAGAGTTTATGTAGGGATATGTTTTTAAAATAACTGTTATTAAGGCAAAGATGGGTTTTATTTATTTTAGTTTATTCATTTATGTAATGGATATTTATTTATTGAACACCTAATATGTGTCAGGCAATGTCTTAGGAAAGACAAATAGGGTTTTACTCTTACTGAGCTTTTATTTTATTTGAGAGAGAAGGAAAATAAATATGCAAACCAAAAAGTGAACAAGGTAATTCAGACATCAAGGATGATTCTAAGACTTTAATGTGTCAAAGGTTGTTGGAGGAAGAGATAATTAGGTGTGGCCTTTGGAGGGGGTGACATTTCAGCAGAGAATTAAATGGTAAGCAGGAGCTAGCCATGCAAAAGATTTTGGGAAAAATATTCTAGGTAGAGAGAACAGTGAGTATGAAGACCTTGCTGCGATAACGAACTTGTGATGCACCATGGAGAGAAAAAAAGCCAGTGTGACTGGAGATGGTAAATGCATTGGGGAAGGGGAAGGATAACTGAAGATAACGTAGGAGAAGTGAGCAGAGGTCAATTTTGAAGGGCCTCATAGGCCTTGCTTAGGAGTTTGGAATTTCTCCTCAGTGTAGTGAGTGACCAAAGGGGGACTTTATTATTATATATTTTTTATTTTTAGTTGTGGTAAAATATAACATAAAGCTTACCATCTTAACCTTTTCTTTTTTTCAGGTAGCTTTAGTTTTTATTTATTTATTTTTTTAGCATCTTTATTGGAGTATAGCTGCTTTACAATGGTGTGTTAGTTTCTGCTTTATAACAAAGTGAATCAGCTATACATATACATATATCCCCATATCTCCTCCCTCTTGCGTCTCCCTCCCACCCTCCCTATCCCACCCCTGTAGGTGGTCACAAAGCACCGAGATAATCTCCAAAGGGGGACTTTAGGTATAGGCCTGACATGACCAGGTTTATGTTAGAACACTTACTTTTGATTATGAGTTTGTCAATGTGAGTCTTTTAGTGGCTAAGGGAGCACTTTTTTATGCAGAAGGGCCTATTTACTATAACTTGGGTTTTTAGTTAATGTTTAATTTATTAAAGCTATATATTTTACATTTGTTTTAAAATATTTAGATTAATTCAGAAATCTTGTGCAATTTATGAATGTCATAAATAAATTCTACTTAAATAATCCTTTACATTTACTTAGTTAAATTTCTCCATTGATATTTTAAAATACATTTACAAGTTTAACACTTCTACTTTCTTTGTAAATACTTCAGACACTTTGCAAAACCTTTCCAAACTTTTCAACCATATTTTGACTCAAATATTCAACCTCAGAAATATAGTAAATCCAATTATCTTAAACATTGCAGTTCCACTTAAAAACAGTTAAATTATCTTCAGCCTTTCTACTTAAAATCAGAAGTTAATAATCAATTACACATTTAAAACTGGAATCACAGGGCTAATCTGTCAGATTCTTAAATATAATAAATTCTCTTAAAACATTACAGACGCTTGTCACCAAACATTCAAATTGCCCAGTGCCTGACTTAACCTAAAATTATGAATACCATGGGTTTCATTAACTTTATGATCTCCCTATTTAATTTTTATCTGTCCCAGGATTGAAAAATCCCTTACCTACTAACGGAACAGTGATATCCTCTCAAGTAGGTTGAGGTTAGGTTTCCTAGTAACGTGAGATTATATTTTCACGTAAAGTTGCAGACTCAACTGTATATGACCACAGTATGGTCAGTTCTTCAGAGAGCTCTGATTGGAACGAGCCCTGGGGCATATATATGTAATGACTTCCTTAACTGGAGATTGATACCCTGAAACATGCTTTATACATGTTTACAATGAGGATTCTCTTGTCAATCCCATGTCTTTGTCACTTACTACTTGTGTAACTTTTGCTCAACTTTTCTAAGTCTCAGTTTCCTCATCTATAAAATAGAGATAACAATCACAAACGCTGCATACAATTGTTATGAGGATCCTATGCAAAAATATACATAAAGTGTTCAGGACAGTGTCTGGCATACACTAAGAGCTCAAAAAGGTTATATTTACCATTATTACCCTCAAATAACCATGGGCTTTTTAGACTTAATTACCTGGATTTTAAAATTTTCATGATATGTGAAAAATGCCAGAGGCCCATTAAATCAAAGATCCCTTTATGCTTAACAGGCACAGTGAACTGGTTAGCATTGTTATTAGAGGGACTGAAGAAGAGGGGGATCTGGGGATTGAGTCTGCAAACCTAACATGGTATTTCAAGAGTTTGCAGGTGGGTAACAGTTCAAATAAGTGATCAGTGTGGGAGGCGGGAGTAGGTTAGTCAGTCTCACACGGTGTAGAAGGGTGGCCCTAGGGGTAGATAGAATTCTATGGTAGGGAATTTAGAGGCCACAAATGTGATGCAAAAAGGTAAGTGTCAGGCAAGTAGTAAGCATCAGAAAAGAGTCCCAAGGTAATAAGGTCTGTGGCTCTGAGTGGGTTTGAGTGTGAATGTGGGAGGAAGGATAAAGAAGCCAGTGAGGGCCAGAGCTCATTCCTAGAGGGATTTAGGTCCTAGGCAGGTGCCCAGAGGATTCAGGTTGAAACCCAGAAATGAGAAGAGAATATTATTGAGCGTCCACTGTTGCCTGACATACATTCCTGTTTTTCTGTATTCTTTGCATTATCTCATTTTTCTCCTGATAGACTCAAAAAATAAATCTTATTGCTTGTATTTTATAGATGATGGGAGGAATGACTAAGTAAACATTTCCAAGGTTATACATCCAATAAATGGTGGAAAAGAATTAAACACAATCCTTCTTATTTCAAAGGTCACGACTTGGGACTTCCCTGGCGGTCCAGTGGTTAAGACTTTGCCTCCCTGTGCAGGGGGTGCGGGTTCAATCCCTGGTTGGGGAGCTAAGATCCCATATGCCTCGTGTCCCCAAACATAAAACAGAAGCAATATTGTAACAAATTCAATAAAGACTGAAAATGGTCCACATTAAAAAAAAAGCATCCTTTAAAAGAAAACCACAAAGGTCATGACCTTTCCATGAAAGCACACTGCTACAGAGGTGACTTGATATTGCCCAGAGTGTTGGCCTATATAGTCTTAGATCTCTCCTGCCATGTGTCATGGTTAGTCCTGAGATAAGGATGGATGGAGACTGCAGAAAGGAGCTAGGTCTAGGACCACAAATATTGGGAGAGGAAGCCTGAAGAAGCTGGGATAGGGTAGAGCCTCAGCAACAACCCGAGTATGGGCTCCTTGCTCTGTCTTTGGCCTGGTCACTCTGCCCTTAATGGGACTCTGGTTCTCCACTGGAAGTAGAAGGGAAAGAAGTTAAACTAGGTGATTTATGGCAGTGATTCTTAACCTCTGAATGTGATGAAAGATACGAGGTTTCCTAGAAAAAATGTATTTAACCTCACAGTCATACTATTCTACATTCAGTCTCAGAAGGTTCAAAGAGCCCTTAAAACTAATCAAGGATTTGGTCACCAGTCCAGGAGAATCTTTAGACTAAGAAAATCTTTAGACCAAGGACGCAGAGCCTTTTCAGAAGTGTTTACTTAAAGGAGAGCTGGTATTATTTCAAGATGATGTTTCTGCTGCTTCTGGCAGCAAACATTTATTTAGAGTTTAATAAATAGCAGCCTTTGTTTTACTTAATTCTTTTTAAAGCCTCACCACAATTCTACAAGGTAGGTATTATCATAAGCCTTTTTATATAGATGAGGAAATGACTCTGAAGAGTTCAATAGTATGTTCAAGGTTACAGAGCTGTTAAGTGAGATGTGCTCAATATTATTGTTCAGTAATGTCCTGTCTTAAAAAAATACTTGTGAGTTTTTGATCTGGCATAGCTGGGAAGTGGGGACAATGTTTAACACATACCATGTAAATAGACTGTGATATTAGGTTCTTATTGCAGACACGCGCTTGGGGTGACAAACGGCACCTGCCACGCTTTAAAATTCCGTAGCAGCAAGCTCTGCTGCTTAGCTTTCTGTTTCTTATGCATCATTTTTTATGCATCATAGAAGTTTATCTAAATTTTGAAAAGGGATTTGCCAGTGACAAATACTTTATGAAATGGGAAGCACTCATTAACCAGGTAACATTTCTTTCTGTTAGCAAATTATACAATGAATACAGAGCATTTTAAGTAGTGCTTTTACCTTGAAAGGTCTTTAAAGCTACGAGCCAGTCAAGCTTTACCATATCCTTATGGGGTCAGTCAATATGAATTTCACCATTCCCATCCTGTGGGTCACTGTTAGGAACCTGCAAATGCCAGGACCATCAGATAGAGAGCCAGCTTGGACAGCATTCATGCAGAGAGAATGGTAAATCAGTCTGTAGAAGAAGGCAGGGCCTTTGTGGGAGAACACACAAAGCAACTTGTTGAAAGACACAAGACTAGAAAGCAAATCCACAGCTCCCTGGGGCAGCTGTGAGTACTTACTTTTACAAGGCTGTTACTAAATATTTTCCTGACAGAACAGAAAACAACCTGCCCAATTTTACATGTGTCTCTTTGGAGAAAGCCATAGGTGGTTATCAGATAAAACATTCAATGGTTTCAAATCTTTCTTCCTGCTAGTATAATCATCTAGAGGGAAAAATTGTGTCTTTGTGTGTTCTGGTTTACCCACTTCAGACTTCTTTATGAAGCTGTTACGGTTTGTTTCTCTCTCCGCCCCCCCCCCCCGACTTTTTCTCTCCCTCCAAAATCAAACCAAACAACAAACAACCACAGAAACAAAAAACCCCAAGTTTGTTGGCTTTGCTACTCTACTAGTTTCTCATGCATTTGGAGTCTTTGAAGCTCAAACCTGAGAACACAAGAGTTACAGGCATGTTGCAGGAGTGTCTGATGCGCAGGAAGGGAAATAATAAATAATCTTTATTTTTCGAAGGGGAACAATTTAAGCATCTTTGCCTACAAACTCAAAGAAAATACTCTTCTGGACTTTTGTGAGTTGTTGCCAGTCCTTGGTTATATTACCCTATAATTTAGAGATTCTTGAAAGGAGATAAACATTTTTAAGGCCACCATAAATTTTATTATTATTTCCTGGGGTGTATTACTTGGGCTCTCAGGGTGGTCATTAAATTTGTATTCTCTTTGAATCATTCTGAGTGAGGGTTTGTCTCCAAAAATGATCATAATTTTTTGTTATGTTTTCAAAAGGAAAATTGGCGTTATGGGCTAATGACTGTGGAAAACGATTTTTGAGAATAACGTGGGATTATGTTTGAGGTGTAATTTTCTGAGTTCAAAAACCTCAGAAACCTGGAATCAAAACTGACCAGCTTATAAAAATGCAGAGAGGGACATGTTTTTGCTCCTTGAGAATTTTTCTAAGTAGAAGAATTAAAGGCAAAAGTAGAGAAGGAAAGAAAATAGGAGGGCAAAGGGAGAAAGATATTCCACTGATGAAAAATATTTCATTGCCCTTTCCCCAGGTGTTGCCCAGAAAGTATGTATTTATTGGAGTCAAAATGAAGTGGTATTACACTGAGTTACAGTTTTATAGACCCCTGAAGTGGAGAATTAATGTTAGAAAATCAGCTTCCTACCTTCCTGCTACAAGTTTTTCAAATGTGTCAAGTTGTTTACTGCCTACAAATATTTTTTGCAAAAGGTGATCATGAGATAGAGAAACAACTGAAAGATTTCCTTATAGCATGGAATTCATACAACAAACAAAACAAAGCAAGCAGTTATGGCAAATTAAAGCCCCTTTCAGGAGTGTGTGACCCTTAGGGACACACAGCAGGTAAAACGTACAGCCCCTTTCAGCATGATTTTGTAAAATGTGTTCGCCTGCTTATACTGCAAAAGAGATTTTCTCTAATCTTTTCAACCTCACTTGTATTTGCCTCAGCATAATCCTTTTAAAAAACACAGTAGGATATTTAGAGTCCTGAATTACATGTTAAATGTGTAACTGTTCCTGGACACCTTCCTAATTTATATAGAGCCCTTTCAAAACAGGATGGCATTTTGAAAGTTTCATTGTGATCTAAAATATTCACTATTTCAAAAAATGGTAGGATTTAGTAGTGCTGAGAACATTGTGGTGAAACAGTTAGCTGTTTAGACTACTGGTGACATTATGGGTAGGTGAATTCCTTTTGCTGAACAGTTTGACAGAATTTTGAGTCTGATCAAAAGAGATGATCCTCTGAGATAAGAACTCTAGGGGAGTTTCCTAACATAGTAATGTAACAGAAGTGGAAGAGAATATTCATTACAGTGACATCATAATGCTATTTATAATTTCATTGTGAAGCCAATGATAAAAATATGCAAAAATGGTCCTGATATAATTTATTAAAATAGTTCTGATATAATGTGAAGAAAGAAAATGCAAAATGGAAGGTACGCAAGATTCTCAGATATGCAAGAATACGTAGGTATGTGAATAAGGACAGGAAGACAAGAATCACAAATGGAAAATGTAAAAAGGTTTACAAGGGATTTTATTTCTTTTAAAAACTATATTATTAACGTTACTGTTGTGTTATCTTTTTAGAAAAGTACAGTTGGTTCTTCCTATCCATGGGTTCTGCATTTGCAAATTCAAGTAATCGTGGATCAAAAATACTTGAAAAAAATTCCAAAAAGCAGAACTTGAATTTGTTGTATTGGCAACGTTTTACATTGTATTTACAACTATTTACAAAGCATTTACATTGTATTAGGTTTTATAAGTAATCTAGAGATAATTTAAAGTATACAAGAGGATGTGCATAGGTTATATGCAAATACTCCACCATTTTATATAAGGGTCTTGAGCACCTGTGGATTTTGGTATTTGTGGGGGATTGCAAAACCAATCTCCCAAGGATACCCAAGAACAACTGTATATGACAGTGAGCTTACACATGTATAAATTAATAAGAAAATACTCCAATGGGGCCATGTTGACACTGTCCAAGGCACCCCCACGAGAACAGGCTAAGTGACTCTACCTCTGGCAGCTGTCTTGGGGGGCACTCATTTACTATGGTCCACAGTCTAACCCATGGAAGATTCTTCTTTTCAAGATGTATTCACATTACCCAAGCTTGTGCGACTGAATACTAGCCCAGAGTGCCTCATTGTGATTTACAATGAACAGCTGAATCACTGCACAGAATATTGGGTCAGTACAACCAGTTCATTCTGTCCTCTGTGAAGGCCTGAGCAATGTGGGGAGCCAGAGCATCAGAAAATGGCCTGTTTTGCATGAGAAGAGAACAAAAGGAGTTGAGTGGCGTGGCTATATGTTCATATGACAGGACTGTCAGGCTTTAGATAGCCTGATACCAGAGTCTCACAATGAGGATGGTGTAGGAGTGGAAAAAATAATTTTCCTTTTACTTTACTGAGTTCTTAGTCGAGATACTTGTAATAAAAGACAAATTGACACAAGAGAAAAACAAACAGAAGTTTATTAACATGTATACCTCATATTTACATGGGAGATACCCAGGGAAAATTGAGTGACTCCTGAGGCAGCTTAAAATTCAGACTTAAATACCATCTTAATAGGGAAAGGGTGGAGGGCAGAGATGTAGACCTCTTGGGGAGGATAAATGATTTTTAGGAAAGATGAATGGGCCCTTAGAAGAGTGTCTAAGAAGTATGATCGTTTGTGACAAAGTTTGTCTGGCTGTGGTGTTGACTTTTTGTCTCCTCACCTGTGGCAAGTCAGTCTTCCCTGGTTGATGAAACTGCCACAGAGGGAATTTATGACAATTGAGTTTCTTTAGGGGGATTTGTCTTTAGGCAGGTAAGGGGAGTTCAGAGAAAGTCTCTCCCTGCACTTGCTGTTTTTCAAGTGCCTACAGCTCAAAATAGTCAATATACCAAAGTGGCACATTTTGAGGTGGCATGTTCTGCTACCCTTCAGTGGTCTTGCCAGAAGAACTGGCAAATATAAAGAGTAAAATCAAAGTTGCTTCATTTCTTCTTTTGTCAGAACTCATGCTGAATAGTAGGGTAAGGTAATGGGAGCCCCTTGGGACCTTTGGAAAAGATATCAAGAAAGGACGGTCCCTCTTTGTTGGTGTCAGATATGAGTATTTGAAGTTGTATCAACTCCTGTAATAGGAGAAAAGGGATGGGACAACTTCTAGTAACAGTAGCCTTTGCTTAAACTCTGGCTCCCGTTTATCTATACTGGCACTCCTGGAGTGGCTGTGGAGTCTTCAGACCATCTCTTCTATTCAGAGAACTCTCTTCCTTCTCTGTAAGAGTGCTCAGTTGAGCCTTAGCAATCATCTTTGCTCACCACATGGTTCCCTGGCAAAAATTATTTCAGTTAGAGTTGGATATTTAATCCAAGCTTGGCCCGCCAAAGTCTGTCTTCCTGGAATTTGAGATGCATAGATAGGCAGTCATTTTCTGTGTGTGGCTGGAACTGTGACAGGTAAACCTGAGATCTATGGGTGGCCGTATATCTCTTTGAGGATTGAGGAGTAGAGAAAGAAGGCGACTGTATTTCCTAGGTTCCTGCCTACCTTCTATTCTCTGGCATTAGGGGAACTGGCTGCATCTCTGCCTCTGAGTCCTTTGGGATACTCTTGTGTCCTTCTAATAATCTCTTTCCTTCCATTTTATCCTAGTTTCTGTTACTTAGAACCAAAGAGACTTAGTAATACATTCCCACTGCAAACCAATGATACAAGAATAATATTCCTCAAAAATCAGAAGAATTGATATTACACATGGGCGTATAGGATTTAGGTGAAATAGGTATTTTCTTCAAATTTGGTATTTTAGGGGTATTTTTTAATCTCTGGTAAAACTTTGCAAATCCTTCCTGTTGAGTTGTCAGAACCTTTCCTTAGATAAGGGACCAATCTGAAGTCAGTTCCATGGGAATTGGTTAACTTGGGAAATCCCTTCAAAATGACAAAAACTGGACTTTAGTACAATGTTTAAAGGCCAAAGACTGAGACACTCTAAAATGTGCATAATTAAGATAAGTTTCTCTTCTCCTCCTTTGCTCCCCTGCCTGCCCCAAAACACACAAATGTTCAAAGACATTGGAGACTGAGATGGACCTTTGAATTTCTACTTGATGTTTTATTGCATATCCTGAAATGACTTGGCCTGGAGCTTTGCTTTGAGAATAATAGTCAAGAATGACTATTTGATTATATCTTTAGACTCTCAAATTCTGTTTGCAAATCAATTTCAAAGAGGTTTGATTTGAGGAGGTAACATGGGAGATAATGTCTGTATGAAAAAGTTTGGCTAAAATTTATCACCAAATCCTCATCAAAGACCATTTGCTACTCATTGAGAAACGTTACAAAGAAAATACGTTGTCAGTGAATCCCGCCCACGGATTGATTGGAAAACGTCATTTATTTCTAGAAAAAAGGGAGCCCTGGTTGCAAGAGAAAGGGCTTCTTGAGGCTCTCTGCTTCTTATTAGTTGTTTTAAAGTGTTGAATTTAATAAGGCACAAGCAACTAGGAAGAGAATAGGGAGTGACAGGCATAGAGCAGTAAGTGTAATATACAGCGAGAGGGGGAATCCATCACGCTGGAACACTTTCTTGGTAGAGAAAGAAAGCATTGCTGTGTAAAATGGGATAGTTTTGAAGGAATTCCAAGTCTTTATTTTTGGCTGTTCAGCTGTCGACTAGGGTTTCACAAGACTCATGTTGGGTTTAGAGGTTATGAAATACTGTTTTCCAAATGGAAATATATGGCTTGTAATCTCAAAGGAAAAGAAAGCAAAGAGAGAGGAATGCTCTTGGCCAAGGTGTCCATAATCCTGTTACTCTGAGATCTGTAGTGATCACCCAAGGGCAGTAGCTCATTCTCCTGCTGCCTTTCCCACCCTCTTCATGTTGTTATTTAAAAACCTTTGATTCTATTAAGATATATCATAACAACCTATGTTCTGGTATGTGCATAGAGTTGTCACTGAGAAAGGTCATGTAACACATGACTTATAAATTACCTGTACCATTTACTTCATTTCTCCGCCTTTTGGAATCTTTCTGTTTTAGTGAGGACAGGCTAGGTTATGCTGCAATAACAAATTCATCCCGAAATCCCAGTGGCATAACATGAAGGAAGTCTTATCTCTTATCTCCTGTTCAAGGTACATGTCCAACACAGGTAGTCGGGGGCCTCTGCTATTTGTAGTCACTCAGGTACCCAAGCTGATAGAGCTACCACCATCCTGTGGTGCCCTGGCTAGAATATGTGACCTTCTTAGGGAAGAGAAACTGGAGAATTAAACATGGATTTTTGGGAGTTCCCTGGTGGTCTAGTGATTAGGACTCGGCGCTTTCACTGCTGTGGTCAGGGTTCAATCCCTGGTCAGGGAACTGAGATCCCGCAAGCTGTGTGGCCAAGATTAAATAATAATAATAAAAAAAAAAATGGGTTTTTCCCTGACTTAACCCTGAAATGAAGTATGTTACTTTTTCTTACACCCCATTGGGTAAGAGCTGGTCACATGGCCCTGCCAACAACAAGAGGCTGAGATGTGCAGGCATGTCTATGCCCAGGGCCGAAAGAGAACTGGATGAAATTGGTAGAATCTATAATAATATTTACCACAGTTAAACTCTCTTAAGGCTTTTTTCCTCCATAAATTCAGCTCACAGCAATAACTTCTTCCTTTGAAGATCTGTTAACACTTGAGTATACCATTCATCTGGCCCTTAGCTTTCACTCTCTTTGATGTGTAAATGTACTAGTGAATATGAATAAATATTTGTATCTTTATGACAAGCCTCCTATATTTGATTATAAGTTCCTTGAAAATAGACAGTGTATAGTTTTAGCATCACCCATAGTGCTTTGCATGTCCAGTAAGTGTGGAATGAATATAGTTTATGGGTGAAGCAAGTGTTCAAATGACAGGAAATAGATGATAAGCAAATTTGTTAATTTTATTTCATTTGTTTCACCATGTGTAGCAGCTTCCTAATGGGAGGAGGAGTTAAATTAATTGAGAGTCTTTATAATCTTTCTCTGGTCATTGAAAAGAGTACTGTGGGCTTTTGTTGCTGAGGGCCATGAACACTTTGTGATAGAACATTTTTGATTTTTCTGACTTTTGATCAGCTAAGAAGAAAAAGAAAAGGGGAAGAAAATCTGAAGAGAAAGGACCTAAGAGTTGAGGAAAATGCTGTCAGTAGTCAAAGGGGAAGGAGGAAAATCACTGGAACCCAATTAATCAACAGGCATGAGAAGAGAGAACACAACAAAGTGTAAGACTTGGTACTTGTCTGCAGCCTCGGTGCTAAGACGAGACATAATTATGGAGAAAGAGCTAGATGTATAAAGCAGCACGTGAGATGTTCCATCTGCAGGGTTGCTACTAGATAAAGCTTGAGAAACCCTCTGTGTTAGTGATCTATTGCTGCCTAACAAATTATGCTGAAATGGCATGGTTTAAAACTGCAATAAACATATATTATTCCATTCTATTTCTGTGGGTCAGGAATTTGGGACAGGCTTAGCTGGGTCGTTTTGTTTCTAGGTTTCATATGTTGGCTAGTTTGACAGTCGTCTGAAGGCTTCACTGGGTCTGGAGGATACACTTCCAAGTTGTCTTACTCACATGCTTGGCAGGTTGGTGGTGGTTGTTGGTGGGAGGCCTCAGTTCCTCTCCATGGGTACCTCTCCACAGGCTGCTTGAATATCTTCATCATGTGGTGACTGGCTTCCTCCAGAGGTAGAACAAGGTGAAACCTTTAATGTCTCATCACCTAGCCTCAGAAGTAGCACATCATCAATTTTGCAATATCCTTTTAGTTACACAGGTCAGCCCTATTCCGTATCAAAGATGACTGTCTGAAGGCAAAAATCATTGGGGACCATCTTATAGGCTAGATATCATCCCCTCCACATTTTCGGGGGAGAAGCAGATTAAAAATAAATATCAAGCACATTCCTTCCAGAGACTGGAGCGGAGAAGTCATAAAAAAGTAACTTTGAGTATATTTGTGGCAGAGGTATGGAGCCTTTGGGGACTGATGACATAAGTATCTGACTCAGTGTTTCCAGCTGCACAGACTTCCTCTCTCCTCCTTGCCTTGTACTTCCCTGAGTCACTTCTTAACCACTGCCAGAACAGGATGATTTTGACAATTAAAAAAAATCTTCAACTGCATGAAAGAGAACTCTGATTTCCCTCTAAGTAAACCTCATTTATGGAAAATTAACTGTTCAGTCTATGTACTGTATTCCTCTTAGGAGCAGTGGAGCTAGCTGGGAAGAAATAAGTATTTCTTAGGTTTTGTAAGTGAAAAGACGTGGTGCCTTCTCTTGGCCTCAACCTTCTCATCCGTATAATGGCGACAACCATGCCATCTTCCGGGGTGTTATGAGACTTAAGTGACATAAAAGATGTGAACACAGTACAGAGCTTGAAACAGCTGATGCCTAATAAATGCTTTGTCTTGTCTCCATGGAGAGTCTCTTGTTATAGAATCTCTCCATACTTAGAGGAATGAAATACATATGAATGATTAAAACAAAAATTCAGAACCTCATAAGACCTTGCAATAGGTGAATTTAATTATATGGATTTAAAATAAACTAAGTCATATTAGGTGTGCCTAACAAATCACTGCTTTTATCTAAATAAGTACCTTATTTCTTTCCAATGGGAATTTCTACAATGATGTAAATGTTTTATATGTATGTTGACCATAGCCTCATTTCGCTGTTGAGCACTTGAAATGCAGCTAATGACACTGAGGTGGAATTTTATTTAATTTTACTTTTTAAAATTTAAACAGTCACATATGATTAGTGGCTACTGTATTAAACAGAACTAGCTAGAATGCCAAATGCTCATGATGACTCTACATCAGGCAAAAAATGGAAGAATTTTTGAGGGTTTAGATCCACAAATGCCTTTGCTTCTATATGCTGTATTTATGTATTTATTTCGGGTGGTCCTGATTTGAACAGTTGGTCTGTTTCTATCGAGAAATGTTCTCAATGCCAATATGTAGATTTTCCACCCATTTTTTTGCGAACGAACTCAGATGATTCAGAAGCTGAGCAGTATCTTTGTGGCTTTAGACATGAAGAGCTTTCTAGATGGAAGACAGAGCTGGATTCTTACACGCATCTGTACTTTATCCCAGTTTCCTTGAACTCAGAATCATTTAGGGTTTTACTATGTTTTCAAAGGTTTTTCCAAGTTGTATGGATAAATGTTATTACACTTGAGGGCTGTATGTTGGATGCCTGATGGTATCCACTAATAACAATGTTAAAAATCATACACAATTTGATGGAAATTATTTGCCTTATCATGCTCTTTAATAGGTCCTTTTGAAAGCTTCAGAATGAAATTGAACAACTAATTGGTCTAAGACTGTCAAGTCAGGACAACTTACGCTTCAACTTCATCTGCCATCAGCTCTCCTTCATCCTGATACAGGTTCCTCCTTTGTTCCCTGGATATGCCATACCATGCACCTTCTTCCTAAATCTATGTCTTTACTGATGCTGTTTCTTTCTGCTCACCCCTTCTTCTTTCCTTGATAAAGGTATCCATTCCAAATCTCAGCCCTTCTCATGAGTGTGCCCACTCCTCTGCATTGAGAGAGTGCACCATGAAGTGTATAAAAGCGTAGGCTCTGGAGTTAGACTACCTGTGTTAAAATCCCAGCTTCGCCACTTACTGACTATGATTTTGGGCTGGTTTCTTCACCCGCTTGTGCCTCAGCTTCCTCATCTGCAAAATGGGAAGGGTCAGGTTCTACCTCATAGCCTTGTTGTAAATATGAGTGAGACAAGTACTTGATAGATGTTAGCTGTGATTTTTATTCCATGCTCCTTTGTATTTTGTTCATACTTTTTTTCATATTTATATTAAGGTTGAGTTATACATTCTCTGCATTATTGTTGGGTGTACATGTTTCCATCCTCCACTTCCATTATGAGCAATTAGAAGTAAAAGACAATATCTTTTTCACTACTGTATCCTCAGCACCTCTTCCAGGGACCATCAGAGAAGAGGTACTCAATACATATTATTAAACAAATGAATGAAAATATGAATGAATTCTTTTATTCTACAAGTGAGCACCTGTCAAGTACTTAGCAAACTTGAGATTGATGAAGGTTAAGGTATATTTTAATATCTATTTTCTTTGACCCACTCTCTTCTAAAACATTTAAGGCACAATGGTTGATTAGTTTTTTACTGAGGCATAACAAATTTCATGAATTTAGTGGCTTAAAACAACATACAGTCATTATCTCACAGTTTCTGTAGGTCAGAAGCCCAACACAGGGGCACAGGGCTAAAATCAGGGTGTCAGCTGTACCACGTTCCTTTCTGGAGGCTCTAGGGAAGAATCCACTTTCAAGTACATTCAGATTGTTGACAGAATTCAGTTCCTGTGGTTGTAGGACTGAGGTCCTTGTGGCCTTGCTGGCTCTTAGCTGGGGACCACCCTTAGTTCCTACAAGCCCCTCTCCAATCCTCACCTTTAGCCCTTACATCTCAGAACCATTAATAGCACATCTAATCTTTCCCATACTTGGAATCTCTCTGACTCCCCATCTGCTGCATTGCTTCTGCATCTGCTTCTGTCACTTCTCTCAGACTGTTTTCCACTTTGCACTTACGCTTTTAAGGCCTCATGTGACTACATTGGACAAACTCAGATAATCCAGGATAATCTCCCAATGTCAAAGTCATATGACTAGTAACCTTAATTGCATCTGAAAAGTCCATTCACAGAAGCACCTAGATTAAAGTTTGATTGAATGACTAGGGGCAGGAATCTTGCAGGGACATCTTTAGAATTCTGCCTGTCACAGTGGTCAATTAATGACTGTGTTTAAACTGTTAGAAAATTTTACCATATTTTTATTTACCTTTCATCTCAGTGAGAGCAGGGATTATATCTGTTTTATTCACCAGTGTATGTTCAGCACAGTGCCTATCTCATAGTAGGTATTCTACAAGTATTTGTTAAATATTGAACTTCCTCTACCTCTATTTAGTCTTCTTCTTCTTCTTTTTTTTTTGATGTGGACCATTTTTAAAGTCTTTATTGAATTTGTTACAATATTGCTTCATTTTATGTTTTGGTTTTTTGGCCTGGAGGCATGTGGGATCTTAGCTCCCTGACCAGGGATCAAACGTGCACCCCCTGCATTGGAAGGCGAAGTCTTAACCGCTGGACCACCAGGGAAATCCCTAGTCTTCTTTTTTTAAAAAAATAATTTTGTTCTGGGTTACCAAAATGATCAAACAAGGTTTCGAAAAAAAATTATATTTGTTTTGGTTTTGACTTTGTTCTTTGGTCCCTTGTAACCCTGGGTTTACCACTCGAACCCTTATCTTCTCTTATGTTTTGGTGCCATTTGAATTTTTTCTCATAAAAAAATATGCTGGGCCTATATTTGGAACTTTGGGGTTGTGATTATAAGGGGGTAATAAGAGACTAGACTATCAGTAATGGTGATTGGGATGACAGTGGTCATGATGATGTTTTGGTCAGGGTAGGCCAAAGATAGTTTTGCCCTCCCTAGGTGACACTTGACAATGTCTAGAGACATTTTTGGTTGTTATAGTTAAGGGAGAACATACTACTGGCATCAAGTTGGCAGAGACCAGGGATGCTGCTAAGTATCCTATAAGGCACAGGACAGCCCCCTCCATAACAAATAATTATATAGTATAAAATATCAGTAGTGTCCAGGTTAAGAAACAATTAGGTAGGCTAATTGCCTTAATGAACAACATCAAATATCAATAACTCAACAGAAAAAACGTTTATTTCTAACTCATTCAGAATCTGTTACAAACGTTTCTGGAGGGTAACTTTCCTCCAAGGTTTGCCTAGGATCCAGTTTCCTTACATCTTGTAGCTCTTACTTCTTCAATAAGTAGCCTTCAGAGTTGTTGAGAAAAAGAAAGAGTTAAGGATAGAGCCTGAAAGATTTCTGTGGATCCATCCAGGAAGAGGTGTACATCATTTCTGCCGTATTACACTGATTAGAACTCAGTCACTCGGATCTACCCAACTGTATCAGAGCTGGTAAATGTGGTCTAGCTGTGTGCCTGGGTGGCTACTAGTAGTTTCTACCAGAAAATGACAATAACAACATTAATTCCAGTAACATCTAATATTTTTTAAGTTCTTCCATGCCAGGCATGTGTAATATAATTTATCAGATGGTGTAACTCAGGCTCAAAAAGGTTAAATACCTTGCCTGATTCATGCAAAGGTCTATGGGGAGCCCAGAGGTGAACCCAAGTCTCTCTCATTCCAAAGTGCGTGCACTTAACCACCACGTGATACTCTAGTTGGAGCAAGAATTGAATACTGCTCTCAGTGGGGCTTAATTTTTATGAAATAGAAACTAAACCCTTAAGTACCATAGAGGCAAAATGTTTTGAGGCTTACACTTAAAATTAAAACTGCTTAAACAGTCTTTCCTAAAGAGCTGCTGAAATCCTTTTCAGGAAATATCAATATATAAGTTGCATTCCAAGTTTTTGTCTGGATCATAAAAGAACAGACAAGAAGAGATGAATATCATGGGTGAAGGCTATCATAGCACTTTTATTTCTTTATTTAGTTTTATTTTTCAATTATTACTTATTTTATCTATTTATTTTTGGCTGCGTTGGGTCTTTGTTGCTGCTCACGGGCTTTCTCTAGTTGTGGCAAGCAGGGGCTACTCTTCGTTGCGGTGCGTGGGCTTCTCATTGCCATGGCTTCTCTTGTTGTGGAACACTGTCTCGAGGCGCACAGGCTTCAGTAGTTTTGGCACGTTGGCTCAGTAGCTGTGGCTCATGGGCTCTATAGCGCAGGCTCAGTAGTTGTGGCACACGGGCTTAGTTGCTCTGTGGCATGTGGAATCTTCCCAGGCCAGGTATCGAACCTGTGTCCCCTGCTTCGGCGGGCAGATTCTTAACCACTGTGCCACCAGGGAAGTCCCCTATCATAGTGCTTTTAAATCATCCTGTTGCCATTAGGCATTGCAGCCCATGATTATATATATTTCATATAAGTCTTCAGTAGTCCAGAGGGACTGCTGGCCGAGGTAATGAGCACTGCTAGGAATCTTGATAGCGAACTCTAAATGGTTTCAATGCTGCAGAGTTTCAAGAACATGGGCCTTCCTTGAAGTGAATGGCTATTTCTGTCTCATTTAGGTAATTTATTCTTGTCCAGCTCACATTAGTGGCGAGCTTTGTGTCACATGTGATAGTTATATTAAGACACTCTTCCTCTTAGGGGTGGAAGGTACTTTGGGTTTTATCGTCACGGAGGAAGAAGGAAGAGAGAACAGAAGCCCTCACTTCAGAAAGGCCACACTGGTAGACAAAGCAATGTGAGTGGATAAGAGATGTGAACAGAGTTCAGAGTCTTCTTTTAGAATAAAACTGCAGCAGTTTCCTGGAATGTTCTAATCGACTTTTCAGGGTCTGAAAACTGGTCATAGATGTGATGGTTCTGAATGCTGCTGCCTTCATTATCGGCTTCTGCTTTGAATGTAATAGCAAAAAATTCTCAACGAGTTCTCTATTTTGTGCCATTGCAGTTGAACTTCTAACCTTGTTGCTTAAAAGCTTTTATTACCAAAAAAAGAAATTCTATTCTTCTTTCCTATCTCCTCCTCTGATGATCTCCTCCTCTTGTCTTTCTCTTTCTATTTTCTTACAAGAGTATCTGTATTATCACATTGGTTTAGACCTTTGATTCAATTACTCATTCAGCAAGTGTCTATTGCATGTGTGTACCATGTGTTAAGCACTATGCTGGATATTGGGTCAGAGTAGTGACCAAAACAGACATGGACCCACCTAACTTCAAGGAACACATGTGCTCAGAGGAGCGCTGGTACTTTTTGCCACAAATAACAATGACATCATACATAACATGCCACAAATAACAATGACACCATCCACAACAGTACTATCTAACATTTATTAAGCACATAGTTTCAATCCAGTTGAATTTATGTTTTGTCTCTAATGATGATGGCCAGAACATCGAAGAACCCCCACTAACATTTATTGTGTGCTTACATGTGGTAAGCACTAGGGTAAGGGTTTTCCATGTATTATCTCATTTAATTCTCACAAACCCATATTGGAAAGGCTTTGTCATTATCCCCATTTTATAGATGAGGAAACTGAGTCTTAGAGGGATTCGAGATTTATGTCAAATCACACAGCTGATAAGTAGAAAAGCTGGGATACAAATCCAGGGCCATCTGACTCCTTAGCTTGTGCTCTAAACTCAGAGCATGTTAGGAAGGACACTAATTTTTCCTTGATGTCTAACTAAAAGAGTAAAAGGTATGTCCCAGTCATTAAAACCATCCTTAATAGCTTTTTTTATCCCCTGTTATTATTAGTGTATCATAAGCCTGTTTTTCATATGTGTCCTTCAGTTGTTAAAAGCCCTCCCTCCCAAGATGGTATCAGCACAATGGTAAATTACAACTGGCCATTCATTGTATGCACAGTGAAGCTTACTATATGCCACAAACTGGGTAAAGGACACAGACATGGTCCTTGCCTTCATGGATCTTCCAGTTTATAGGAGAAGAAAGTCATTAACCAGTTACTGACAAGTGTGAGGAGTATTATTAAGGGAGAAGAAGAGAGTGCTATGGGAAGTGTACCACACCGGTTTTAGTGTGGAGCGTGGTTAGGGATAACCTCCCTGTTAAAGTGGGTATAACCTTCAAAGCCACATATGAGGAGACCTCAGATGAATGGTGAGGATGCTCAGGATATTGTGCTTTTCTGAGGCCTCAGAGAGTGTGGTAGGATCTATGCACTGAAAGAAGATGGCAGGGGGAGCATAGAGAGAGCAGTGTAGGTGAAAATTAAAGGAAAAATAAGCCTCAGATAGGGAGGCAGGCAGGGGCAGATCATGAAAGGCCTTGCAGATCATGGTAAGGTTTGGGGTTTTTATCAGAGGCAGTTATCAGTCATCGAAAATCTTTAGGCAGAGGAGGGAAGTGCAATATTTGGATATTTGGCAGCAGTATGGAGAAGGGGTTAAACTGAAGAAAACTGGAAGCTGAGAGATGAGTTGAGGTCTTACATTAGGGTTGTTGTAATTCTGCTGTTCTTGGAACTGGTTACTCAGCTCTGTTTCCCCATATCTGTGCCTTTTGTCATTTTGAAGACATCAGCTATCTCACCATTCATCCCATCTCTGTCAACTCAGAAGCAAATTTACCTGCCTTGAATGCATCACCATTTCAGTTGATGACCTTTGAACCTTTTCCATTGCAGTTGTTGGGGCCCAGGGTAGGCCACCTCAAAATGTGCCTCAGTGGATATTGATTATTTTGTAATGTTTTTTTAAAATATATATATTTATTTATTTATGGCTGTGTTGGGTCTTTGTTGCTGTGCACGGGCTTTCTCTAGTTGCGGTTAGTGGGGGCTACTCTTTGTTGCGGTGCGTGGGCCTCTCACTGCGGTGGCCTCTCCCATTGCAGAGCATGGGCTGTAGGCGCACAGGCTTCAGTGGTTGTGTCACGTGGGCTCAGTAGTTGTGGCTCGCGGGCTCTAGAGCGCAGGCTCAGTCGTCGTGGCACACGAGCTTAGTTGCTCCACGGCATGTGGGATCCTCCTGGACCAGGGCTCGAACCTGTGTCCCCTGCATTGGCAGGTGGATTCTTAACCTCTGTGCCACCAGGGAAGTCCCATATATTGATTATTTTGAATTAAATTTACTTGAGAAATGGCCAACGCTAGAGAGACACTCTGACCTTCTTTTCTCTCTCCCTAAAGTCAGGAAATAAATCTCTCCTGTGAAAGGTGCACTCCCTGCATCTGGAGGTAGAAGGACACCCTTATCACCAGAGACAGGGAATTTGGGGCTGAGAAGCCTGTGTAAACAATTTTTGTTTCATCTTTAATTTACTACCCCAAGACCAAACTCTGTTTAGTTTCTTCAATGATTGAACACCGAAAACCTGAGTTTCTTTGTCCTGTCAATTCCTCACAAATGTATTGTTTCTTTGTCTAAAAAGTACAAAAGTTGCCTGCTTTGGCCACTTCTTTGGTCCAATTTCTACGGGACTTCCATGCAGATGAATTAAAATTTGTTTGTTTTTCTCCTGTTAATCTCTTTTGTGCCAGTTTTATTATTAGTCCAGCCACAACAGCTCAAGAGAGGTAGAGGGGAATATTTCCCCTGTGTTTCCCTGCCCTCCTCCATACCCTCTGCCAAAATAAGTGTTGAGAACAATGTCTTTTTTCTTTTTATCAAATACTCTGGTACACCATCATGATTACAACTTAATTTCACTCGTCTTAGCAGAGGTGATGCATTTTCCTCCTAATAATAATAAGCCTTTTTTTTTTTTTTTGCGGTACACGGGCCTCTCACTGTTGTGGCCTCTCCCGTTGCGGAGCAACAGGCTCCGGACGCGCAGGCTCAACCACTGCGCCACCAGGGAAGCCCAATAATAAGCCTTTTTAAGCTTACACCCTCACGTTCCCTAGAATGGATGTTTACATGATTCTTTGCTTTTCTTGCTTGTTTTTATTTCTTTTGGATTGGTTTCAGTTTGTAGCTCATTCATCTGTCAGTCTTATAAGAAGAGCTCCTTAGTGCTGGAGAGAGGGGAACATATATCCTTCTAAGCTGTGGAAGATACACTACTGAGTACCAGAACTTTAAATGGGTGCCATAGGGATAAAATAATGAATATAGTTACTTTTGCTCCATAACAAATGGAGGTTGATGTTAGGGTGACGTATGAGTTATGAATGCTTTTGGTTACGAGTACCAAAATACTCAAGCAATATTAACGTAATCCATAATGATATTTATGTACTTACAAGAACACAGGAGGTAGTGGATCCCAGGGTTGATTTGGTAGCTCACTGATGTCACTAAAGACCCCGTCTCTTTCATCCTCAGAATCTTTCATCTTTTGGCTTGTTGCCTCATGGTCAAAAGATGACTGCCATAGCTCCAAACACAAAGTTTTTACATGACAGTGTCCAAAAAAAGAAAGAAGAGGCAGGTCAAAAAAGCCTTCCTCCTCATACAACTCTGGCTTTTTATCCAAAGCGAAGATCTTTCATGGAAACTCCAGTGTACTTCCCCTCATTGGTTAGAGCTAGGTCACATATCTACTATAAACATCAATCAATAGCAAAGAAAAATGGCATCATGATTGGCTTAGACCAGTCATCATCCATTATCTAAAGCTGGGCACCTTGCTGTCCATCAAAATTTGGGTTCTGTTATCAAAGAAGGGGAAGACTTTTTATCACATTTGGATTAAGAGATGATAGTCATAAAGTTACAAAAGTAAGGTCTAAGAGGAAGACCATAGGAGGAACTTCCAAAGATGAGGAAATGGAAGCAAATGAGATGACTAGCTCCCTAGTTCCCTGGCGCAAAAGCAATCTTGAGCAATTCCCTTTAACCCTCCCAGATATAGGTAAACATAAAGATGTCTTTGCTATGTTATTGAAGACATTGAAGAGATGATGTTTAACAAATTTTGGGGGGGAATAGATGCTTGTTTGTACATTAAGCAGATAAATACATTGTAGGTGAAGATTAAAGGAAAAATAAGCCTATATCGTTGGTGTTTACAGTGTGAAAAGAAAAAAAAAGAGGTACTTTGTTTTTCAGGAAGTTCAGGTTTACTAAATTGTTCATGAAATGAAGCACAGTATCAAAATGGTCATTAAATCAGTTAGCATTTTATCTTAAAAGCAGAGGTACACTAAAATACCTCACATATGCTCAAGTACAAAGGTGAAATTTGCTTCCCCCCAAATTTATTACCCCTTAGAAGAGACGACATTGCTTTCTATGCGGGTCCTTTCAAGTGCTGCTTTGGGAAGTCATGGTGGGCTGAAATGGTTTCGCTCAATGTTTCTTTTGGCTGCTTGTGAAGGTCATCTGCTGGGATCAGTAAAAGAGGAGCAAAGAAACTGAATGCAGAGTTAGTCATGATACTGGGGGCTGTGACTTCACAATGGCAAATGTTGGATATTGTTTTAAACAGGCCTTCTGAAAATCACTTTAAAAAGCAATACAAGAGATGGGTATATCATGGACATCAAAATGGTACCTGTAGGAGGATGAATTTTTACTGAAAAGAAGTTGCTTATAGAAATGGGTACTGGTGCCTTTAGAGACAACTTCCAGAGACAGCTTCACACATGCTTCAAGGAGTGCCATGTCTCACACCAAGAGAATCAGATGTGTTCTAGAACATGCCGTTGGAGGAATGGAAAGGCATCTGCTGTATGCTAAAGATAGTCATGCCAGAGCTTGAATAAAATGTGTTTTTAAAATTCCAATTAAATTAATGAAATAAAAAGTATAAGTAAATGTTTGGACTATTTTTTTCTATATCCCTAAAAGTTTACATGTACAAGTTGGCCATCTTTCCTTTTGAATATTTTTAGACTTTTCTTTGAGAAAATGGAATATTTCTTTATATTCAAGATTGCCTTATATTTGGCATTACTAACAAACTTGTCCCAGTTTAGTCTTACTTCATCTTTCCTTGATGTTTTACATTTTAATAATATAAAAAGTTTTAAACACCTAGAGTGTTCTAGAGTGAGTGATGGAGTGCCATATGTTAGCTCATGAAAAAATTTTACATAGTTTATAAAGAGACGTGCAGTTAAGTGCCAGACTGATTAAAAAAAAAGTTATTAGTCTTTGGGTTTGAGTCTAACACTTGTGTTAGTTCTCCAGAGAAGCAGAACCATAGGGGATGTGCGTGCGCGCACACACACATACACACACACACACACACACACACACACACACACACACACACACATATATACACAGAGAGAGAGAGGGAGAGAGAGAGGAATTGGCTCATGCAATTAGGGGGGCTGACAAGTCCCAAGATCTGCAGTCCGCAAGCTGGAGACCCAGCAGAGCCAATGGTATAGATCCAGTCTGAGTCCAAAGGCCTAAAAATCACTACAGCTAATACTGTAGTTCCAATACAAAGGCCAGCAGGCTCACAACCCAGGAAGAACCAATGTTTTGGTTTGAGTCCGAAGGCAGGAAAAAAACCAATGTTCCAGCTGGAAGCCAGTCAAGCAGGAGGAGTTCCCTCTTATTTAGGGGAGGGCCAGACCTTTGTTTTATTCAGACCTTCCATTGATTGGATGAGCCCCATCCACATTGGAGAGAGCAATCTTTACCCAGTCTATCAGTTTAAATGTTAAGTTCATCCAAAATACCCTCACTGAAACACCCAGCATGAAATTTGACCACATAGCTGGATATCCTGTGACACAGTCAAGTTGACATATAAAATTAACTATCACAACACTTATGGAAATGTGGGGTTTTACTCTTTTTTTTAGGATTTATATTAAGCCTAGTTCCAAGAAAGATATGTATAAAATATTGTAAGATTAACTATGCCATAGAAAAGAAACGCTTGTTTGTTTCAAAAATTAAACTTGGGCTTCCCTGGTGGCGCAATGGATAAGAATCTGCCTGCCAATTCAGGAGACACAGGTTCCATCCCTGGTCTGGGGAGATCCCACATGCTGTGGAGCAACTAAGCCCGTGCACCACAACTACTGAGCCTGTGCTCTAGAGCCCTCGAGCCACAACTACTGAGCCTGCGTGTCACAACTACTGAAGCCCATGCACCTAGAGCCTGTGGTCCACAACAAGAGAAGCCACTGCCATGAGAAGCCCACGGACCACAATGAAGGGTAGCCCCTGCTCGCCACAACTAGAGAAAGCCCACGTGCAGTAACGAAGACCCAACACAGCCAAAAATAGATAAATAAATACATAAATAAATAATTTAAAAAATTAAACTTGGAAAGATATTCCTTTAGGGACCGTTCCTGAGTGTGCTGTCTACATTCTTTGTTTATGAAATGGGTCCAGGTGATGTGATAAAGTTCTGTAGGGTTAGTACTTTTTGATCTTTAACACAGAGATATCATGACACAAAGACGAGTGGTCTTGAATAGAATGGAGTTGCATCCTGTGTGCATTGAACTTTTGCCAACTTAACCGTACAGAATTGGCAAACAAGAAGACAGTAATAGGTACCAATTTAAGTAATATAGATCATTCTGCTAGACATTTCCCCTCAATGAATATATGCTTCTTAGTGAATGTGAGATGGGAGCTGGGAGTCAGTCTTATCCTCCTGAATCTCCTAGTGTGAGCATCTCAGTGCTGAGTGTATTCCAGTATTGACATATTCTGTTATGCATTAGAAAATGTATATGACTAGTAAACTCACCCCAATGACTTCATCTGATCTACAGCCAAAGAAATAGCTCTATGTTCTTCTTTTTTTTTAGTACATGTATTTATTTATTTACTTTTGGCTGTGTTGGGTCTTTGTTGCTACGCACGGGGTTTTCTCTAGTTGCGGCGAGCAGGGGCTACTTTTCGTTGAGGTGCTCAGGCTTCTCATTGCGGTGGCTTCTCTTTGCTGCAGAGCACGGCTCTAGGCGTGTGGGCCTCAGTAGTCGTGGCACGCGGGCTCATTAGTTGTGGCTCACGGGCTCTAGAGTACAGGCTCAATAGTTGTGGCTCATGGGCTTAGTTGCTCCACAGCATGTGGGATCTTCCTGGACCAGGGCTCGAACCCATGTCCCCTGCATTGGCAGGGGGATTCTTAAGGACTGTGCCACCAGGGAAGTCCCTAGCTATCTGTTGTAATGCTAGAAGAAAGCCTCTATTGTACCTCCTGAGAAGCTGTGCCATATTTTTGTGTGTGTGGAGAATTGAAGAGATTCCCAAGAGACGCTCTAAGCTTCAACTTAAAAACTATCCCTGATTTAAGATGCCACTGAGCTATCTTTGATTCTGTTGGGATTGTGTCTTTCTTAAGAAGAAATGTTAACTGGCAGCATTTTCAAGAGCCTTATGGTTTTAGGTTTGCTCCTTTTAAAGAACATTTCCCCTCACTCCCTGCTGGAGATTATCTGGAATGCAAATATAGGCTTTCCACTGTGTGCATGTATTATGGGACTGGAGGGCAGAGATGTAGAAAGACTTCTTTAGGACCATTTCTTTGGGTAAGAAAGGCATTAGCCACTGTCTTTTAGTTTTGCTGGGACATTCACTAAGCTGTGCCCTTTGTGCTGGGGTTTATTAAAAAGTACATATAAGGTAAGTGGAATAAGATACTATTCAAATAAGGAGTAGGTTATATAAATTCTGATTAGAAGAAAGAAATTTATAAGATAGAGATACTTAGTCTAAAATTTAGAGAGCCCATAGTACACCTGCTGTTATCCTGGGTCAGCTGAGGAGGAGAGCTTTCAAAAGGTTTCATTGGACTTGGTTGGGCATAGGAGGTGGCAGGAGCAAGCCTGAGAGGACAGGGTCATGATAGCTGTAATTTATTGTGCATCTACCCATTTGATAGGCATCCGACTCTGGATAAACCAGTGATAAACAAGACAGACAGCATCCATGTTCTCTTGGACTAACCTTATAGGTATGTTCGGGAAGGAGGGATGGAAGGGCAGCAAACAAATAAATGAAGAAAGTAACGAAATGTGATGAGAACTATTAACAATACAGAAGATTAATATATCAGAGTGACTTGGTGGTGTTGAGGATGCTGCTTTAGATTGGGTGGTCAGGGAAGGCCTCTCTGAAGGAATAACATTTGAACTGAGACCTGAATGATGTAAAGATCCATGATTTAAAGATGCAGAACTTTCCAGAGAGGGGGAAGAGCAAATGCAAAGGCCCTAACATGGAAATGGTAACAAAGTGCCACTTTGTCATTAGTTGGGCCAGTGCCCAAGACCTTCCAATGTAGAACACTGATAAAGGTAGGCTGGTGTGGAAGGAGTCTAGGTGGGACTTCCTCCCACTTTCTCCTAAACAGTCCCCTCAAATGAACAGCATGCTTAAAGATTCTGACTGGGGGACAGTGGGAGGGAGTGGGCAAGAATGAAAGTGTTGCAGGCAAGACCTGGTGCTCTGGACATCACTTTGGCTCGTGGATGCTATTGCCTAAAGTTGGAAAGAAGGCAGGACAGAAAGAAGGAAATGGTTACCCTTCCTTGAGGAATCAGACTTTTACCAACTTAGAGTACGTGTTGTGTAGTGACCTTGCCCTTAATTAGTAAGACTCAGTATGCTTGAATTTGGCCAGTTGGCTTAGGACTTGCTCCTTTGAGGGACATGGGGGTGTAGGGAGAGAGAGAAAGAGTGGCAGGCCTAGTCCCCACCGCTTGCAGATGCTTTCTTATCTAGTTATTTTAGGTACAAGGAAGCCAGACACATAAAGGATAAGTAACTTGCCCAACAAGCAGGTGGCAGAAATAGCATTTTAAAGCAGGTCTGGTTTGATTCAGAAGTAGATCAGACTGCTCTTTTTACAGATCAGGGTAAATCAGTGAATTTTTCATTCTTATGCCCTAAAATATTTTACTCACCTTCCAGAGTAAAAACCTCACTCTGTTGGATCAGACCCAGTTAGATAATTTCATTGAGTTTAGATATTTAACTTTATTTCTGGCATCATAATAATTTTAAATATATGTATTTCATTTAGGCAAAATTCCTGTAAGGAATTGACAATTTTACTTTCTTTGTATGAGAGGTAGTGGGTATCCAATTGTTCAGCCTGTTTCCATGGAGAGAATTGACAGCAATCATAAATGGTATGATCATCCTATCTGCACTGGATGGCTAAAAGCCAAACAGTAATCCTCATCAAACCCTTTTGCGTTCATTCTCATTGTCTCTCTCTCTCTCTCTCTCTTTCTTTTTCCCTCTCACGTACTCTTCCTCTCTCCCTCTTCTTCCCAGTGCCTTGCTGAGTGTCTAATTTTTTTTCTTCCGTTATGTCAAAGGTTAACATGTGAAGTCTGTTCTAGGTATAATTACACAATTTTCTTTTCAGGAGACAGTTTTGCAACTGATGATAAAAATATTCAGTCTCCAGGGTTAACTGTAGTAAATATATTTTAAAAAGAGCTGTATGTTCTGAGAATAGAGACTGTAAATGATATGTCCAGATTTATGACTGGTTATCTATTTTTTGGTTCCAAATCCTAATTCTCTGTCCTCAATTTTTAATATCAATTAAAAAATATTTAGTGACTTCCCAAGTGTGAAAACACTGAACTGGCTGGTATTTGGGACTGGGACCTATTAAATAATGTATTAGTGTCTCCTCCAAGATCAGCTTTGTGATCTTCTATGAAGAGGAATCCATTCTATTCCACATTTTAACTCATAAGAATAAAAATAATAGCTACCAAGTTTGAATGCTTACCCTGTGTCAGACATTGTGTGTACCAATATTTTACAAAGATTACCTCATTTTATCCTCACAACAATCTCATTAGTTAGATATTTGTGTTCTTATTCTTCAGTCAAGGAAATTGAAACTCAGAAAGGTTAAATGGTCACTCAAGGTTATATCCAAATTAAATGCTGGAGGCTGGATTTGAACCCCTGTCTGTCTAATTCCAAACTGTGGACCTCCAGTTTCCTAAAGAAGCCCAGTTGGAATCAGGGGGTTGAAGAGTGCCCATCTTTAGAGAGTTTGGCCTGGGTTGAAAGAATGTACTGTAACTCTGGTTATCATCTTGCAACGAGATAGAAGTTAGAGCTGAGATCCTTAACGTGGAGCTGTGGCTTCAAAGAAGACTAAAATTCTCCTTTTAGTTAATATTGCTAAAAATTACCTTGGAAAAGGCAGTTTGGTAGTAAAGTTCTCAAGAGTTTCTAAATTTGGAGATGTAATCCCCTATATATGTAGAGGAACTGTGCTTAGGGCCCAGGAGAGCATGGAAATGAGAGGAAGAAATAAAAGAGATTCAACTTAAGGGAAAGAAAAGGAAGCTATAACATCTGATGAAAAGTAATCGAGAGCAGATTTCAGTAAGGAAGAGGAATGGAAAATAGACTCATGCCAAAGGGGAGCTGAAGACAGTGATGTCTGGATTAGATCATTTGGGAGCTACCGAGAGGCTACAGCCATGGGCACTCTTATAAATTTATGATGATGGTAATGATGGTGTGCAGCAATAAGTAGGAAGTGCAAACTAAGGAAAAGAAGAAAAGTGTCTGAGTTTCATTACCCCATAAATCCAGGAGAAAAATACTCTCTCTTCATATGTCAAGGGTAAAATTGTGCCTCCAGTTCTCTATTTCATTTGGCATACCTTATTCCCATAAAGGAGCACCCTGGAGGGAGTTCCTATGAGGACCAAAAAATGAGAGTATATCACAGAAATGTCGACTACTAGGAAAATCCATTTTACTTTCCTTCTTGCTGTGGCTTTACCATAGGCAGAAATTTCAGGGAAAGAAAGAAGGAAGAAAGGAGAAAAAGGGAGGTAGAGAAGAAAAAGCGAGGAAAAATAATTCCAGTTTCCAAATATTTGTGACATCCCATTGTAACTAAGTGCTGATAAAAGGGACTCATGGATGGATATATTATTAAAGATACGAATAAATGGATTTCATGGGTTCATGTGCTTTCCTGGTAGAGTTGATAGGAATGCCTTTTTGGAAAAGAAATGAATTCTCCTTGTTTGATAGCCCTGTGGTTTGAGCCTCATGTGCTGTGTTACAGCTTTGGAAAGGGAAAGCCCATTCCACAGGGAGTCAATCTACTGAGATGCGACCCAGGCATAAAGAAATGCTTCCCGTGTGCAGTGGATTCTCTTGTGCTCACTTAGAAGCCAGTGCACGTGTAAGGTCTCCTCCATGCCTAAAGTATGCAAGTGATAGCTGTTCATGGGGGCTCCAACTGGCTTGGCAAGAAAAGCAGCTACCGTGTTCTTCTCTACAAGATTTCACAGAGCAGTGTGTTTGTGCATCGAATGAAATAAGACTTAGATTAAAACCCAGCATTTTTATGGAGTATCTGCTCTTTGTCCCTGTGTCTAGTAGTTTTGCATACGTTACCTTGTTTAATCTTTTTTTTTTTAGCCAATGTTTTTTTTTTTTAATTAATTAATTTTTGACTGCGTGGGGTCTTTGTTGCTGCACGTGGGCTTTCTTTAGTTGTGGCGAGCAGGGGCTATTCTTCGTTGCGGTGCGTGGGCTTCTCATTGTGGTGGCTTCTCTTGTTGTGGAGCACAAGCTCTAGGCACGTGGACTTCAGTAGTTGTGGCATGCGGGCTCAGTAGTTGTGGCTCATGGGCTCTAGAGCGCAGGCTCAGTAGTTGAGGTGCACAGGCTTTGTTGCTCCGTGGCACGTGGGATCTTCCCAGACCAGGGATTGAACCTGTGTCCCCTGCACTGGCAGGCGGATTCTTAACCACTGTGCCACCAGGGAAGTCCCACCTTGTTTAATCTTTTTAACAGTGACAAATGCATCTATTAATGCATTAAAGTTATACAACTTTTATATTAAAACAGTGGAACAAACCCTGTTGGAAGGTTTACAAGTTTATACTTCATCACCTACGTGGTAAAGATTCATTGCTGAAGATTTGCTAGTTCCTTAAAGAACAGATGGTTTGAATACCCAGATATCTGTAGGTGGACTTTTCTTTGCTTACTTCCCTTATTTAGCCTAGTTCACTTGTTTGCTCTCAAATATTTATTGTCAGGTTTGAATACACAGAGCAATATAACTTGCACCCTACAGATGATTTAAATGATTTTTCACTGTTAAGTTTGACTATAAGCAGAGCCTTAGGCTCTGGTGTGAAAACTTAAGTCCCCTCCCTTATGATATGAGTTTACTGTATTTGGGTATAGGCCGTTTAGATCCCTGGGAATGCCTTAGAGTTTTCATTTACTATATATGTATGTTTATTTCTGAATCCTCATTCTCTTTCACACATATGCATGCTATGTGGTACATCTGTATTGGTGACAAGTTTAGTTTACAAATATGTAATATATTGGTGTGAACTGGTGTTAACTTTTAATTTAGTTCCAGGTCCTTCTCTTATTTTATGTACTTTCTTAAGAATAATACAGGTATACCTGTTTTATTGCGCTTCACAGATAGTGAATTCTTTACAAATTGAAGGTTTGTGGCAACTCTGTGTCAGACAAGTCTATCAGCGCCATTTTCCCAACAGCATTTGCTCACTCTGTGTCTCTTATCACATTTTGGTAATTCTAGCAATATTTCAAAGTTTTTATGTTTGTTATGGTGATCTGTGATCACTGATCTTTGCTGTTACTATTGTTTTGGCATTGTTTTAGCAAAAAAGTATTTTTAAATTAATGTATATATATTATGTTTTTTAAATAAATACTGCTATTTATTGCATACTTAATATACTATAGCATGGTGTAAACGTAACTTTTTGCACTGGGAAACCAAAAAATCTGTGTGACTCGCTTTGTTGCAATATTAGCTTTATTGCTGTGGTGTGGCACCTGACCCACAATATCTCGGAGGTATGCCTGTGTAGACTGTTGTGCTGTATTGATTTTTAATAATATAACTTAACTAAAAATGGCATGCAGAGACCCCATATTCCAGTTGAGGTTATGTCTGTCTACATTTTGGGGAGTGATCTGTATAGCAAAGCAGTAAAGCCATAACTGTTTATCACTTTCTTAAAAATTTTATGCAGCAGGCTTATCATGTGTTATAATGTTGTTCCTTCATATCCTTCTTATACTTTTACTTTAGATGCATTGCTCGTAGCTTAAAACTGCATTACTATATAGCAACCATTGCCTCAAAGTGTGTCTTTTATGTATTTGACACTAACAGATAGATACCTTTGTTTTCAATATGTTTTCATATAAATTTATTAATTACTCAAGTAGTCCTTGGGGTTGTCCCAGACATTGACCTGTGAATTAACTAACAGAACTGCATTTAAAGCTGACAGAGAGCTCTTGAGCATTTCTAGGATGATCACATTTGTTTCTGGTATGTGTTTATGACACTTAAAGGAAACCAAAGTCCAGATATGAATTATGTCCAGACAAACTAATGTCAGCATTGGAGGATATTTGTATAACCTAAATAGGTGCTGGGGTCCCATATGGTTCAGTCTTAAGACAGCATAGCAAATGAAATAATTGAAAAATAATTCTAAATTTTACCCATGTCTCTCCAGGAACTTCAAAAATTATTTTATTCATTGCACATGGCAACTCTTCTCAAAACCCCCTTCCATCCTTTTTTTTCCCAGTGATCTTTCACTTTGCACTCTCAGAAGCTAGGTCCTCTCTCTCTTTTACCCCTTTACTCTCAAATAGCTGTACTATTTCTATTAAGGCTGCAGTCTTTGACTTTCCCCCACCTCTTATTTTCATCCCAGTCTTCCAGTTCTGCTTTTGTTATCATTCACATAATTCATCATAAAAAATGAAATTTCTGGGACTTCCCTGGTGGTGCAGTGGTTAGGAATCCGCCTGCCAATGCAGGGGACATGGGTTTGAGCCCTGGTCCAGGAAGATCCCACATGCCGCGTAGCAACTAAGCCCGTGCGCCACAACTGCTGAGCCTGTGCTCTAGAGCCCACATGCCACAATTACTGAAGCCCGCGTGCCTAGAGCCCATGCTCTGCAACAAGAGAAGCTACCACAATGAGAAGCCCACACACTGCAATGAAGAGTAGACCCCGCTCACTGCAACTAGAGAAAGCCCGTGTGCAGCAACAAAGACCCAAAGCAGCCAAAAATAAATAAATAAATGTATTTAAAAAAAAAAAGAAAAGAAACTTGTCTTAGAAAGTGGGTAAAGGAAAAGGCCGAGCAAAATAGAGTTCTTTTCTGGGGGGAATGTAAGGTTTGGAATACTAACATTTAACAAAATTTGTCTTTAGTACATTTAAAAACTACGGTGCTTATGAAATTCATCGTTAATACCATAATTGTAAAGAATTATGAATTCCTTTGAAAATAAACTTCATTTTCAGACCAAATTTAATAAATAGGAGAAGTAGAAGCCAAAAAGAATGAAATTCTTTAATTTAGGGCAACTGTAGAGTAGAATACCAGAGAAAATCCAGCAGATCACAAAATGGTAATATAGTTAGTGAGCAAATATGCACCCTGAGGGGAAAATGATCAGGGGGTCACAGAGGACATTGAATAATAAGGCAGCTATGTAGCACTAATGAAGACCAAGCTGAATTCAGAAATAAAGAGAAATGACAAAACTTTCTTTTCTTCATATTCATCCAGAAAATGTAGATTTTGAAGGATTCAGGAAAATTTCAACTAAGTTTGGAAGACAGTCACAGATATGATTAATCACATTGGAAAAGAAAAAGCTGAAGTGTGATTTTTATATGGGAGGATGGCAAGTACTAGCTCTCTGTCTTTACTTGCAACATTAAGAAAGGAAGAATTGATTTATATAACAGTGAGGCATATTTGCTTAGTCATTGGGAAAAAAAAATCACATGGCATTAAATGGCAGAAAATGTTTTTGAAAATAGACAATGTGTTGAATCATGTTCTGGGGAAGTCTTAAGAAATAGGATTCATCTTTGTGCTGTTATAACTCTGGAATAGGAATAAAAATGCTCTGGTTTATGTATGTAGTGTTTTTCCTGCCCTGGAGTCAATGATTTTATGAAATACCTAAAAACAAAAACAAAAACCCTATTTCCCGAGATTGCACAAAATACCTTCATTCTATTTTGAGGATATATATGATTTATTTCTTGCTGCTGGAACTTATTACTTATGCTTCTACTAAGTGCATGAATATTTTGAATCAATCACCTACTCAATAGAGAGAAATTTCTCCTATTATGTTTGGCTAATTTAACATTTGGCCAAATCAGAATGGTTGAATAAGATTCTACCATATGCTATAGCATATCTTTGTGTTATATTTAAGCAGCATATCTAAGGATCCATATTTCCTTATAGAGAGTTAAGTTTCTCCAGTACAGTTATCTTAAATCACAACTGATCTTGGGACTTTCCGTCAGTACAGTGGTTAAGACTCTGCCTTCCAATGCAGGAGGTGCGGGTTCGATTCCTGTTCAGGGAACTAAGATTCCTCATACCAGCGGGGTGCAGCCAAAAACTCAAAAAAAAAAAAAAAAAATTAAATCACAACTGCTCTTGCCCTATTTTGAAATAAGTTGGATACCTTTTAAATGTATATCCAAGTTTTGTTTTGTTTTGTTTTTTTACCACTTCCTCTCCCTCTTGATAACTAGGAAGATATACATACATACTTGCCTTAACTCCAGCGTGTTAGGATTGAGGTAGCCTATAAATTAACCTTATGTCCTGGAAGTATGCCACAGTGGTGTTTTCTAACCCAGAACCCTTGTACTGTAACCTTCCTTGGATGAGCAGAGAACATTGTATCATTCTTTTTTGCTTATCATGGTGTGCTTGTGTCTTTACTTAACACAGAGAAAAGGAAGTTCATGATTGACTTCCCTTCATTTCATTTCAGACAAATGTAGGATTTTTACTAAGCTTGCAAGAACTTATGCAAAGTCCATTTGGAGAAGTAGCCTGTGCTATCGATCGATAAGGTTTCTAGTTTTCCAGGTGTCACTATATTAGCCTTGTGAATATGAGTTTGGGGAGTGAATGCTCAAAAGGTTCAAAATCCAGCATGACAAGAAGTTGTAGACTGAAGGAACTTTCTTCTGGTTGCTTTAGAGGGCAAAGTATTTCCAAGACTTGCAAGGCTATTTAGGTTTGGAACATAGAAATGATAATTTTGACTCTAGGTGGCATTTGTGAGGAACTATTTATAGTGGTGGGTGTCTCTCTCTGGATTGTGTTCTTCTTTAACATTCTTCTATAGGATAGATTTATACCTTAATACCTCCAACATAATGAGGAGGTTGTTTCATTTTCCTTCAGTGAGGCAAAAAATCTACCTTGTAAGACTTGCCACCCTGTGGGACCACCTGAATACCTCAGAGTCATGGCTTCATTTCAGGCCCCAAGTCAGAGGGGATTCTTTCTGGTTCCATCTTTCAGCTTAAAGTTTCCAATCTTAGCTTACTACTGTATTGCCTGGAGAGATTTTTAATTCCATTCCTACAGGTATTTTAAACCATATTCCCTTCCTTCCTGACTTTCTGGGGGCAGATCTGATGCTCAGCCTGGCTTTGGAATGCCTGAGCACAGGGCACTCAAATGCAAATCTTTGGTGCCTCTAGGGCAAGGATCCCCAAACCCTGGGCCATGGAACCCATCTGTGGCCTGTTAGGAATTGGGCCACACAGCAGGAGGTGAGCGAGCAAAGCTTCATCTGTATTTACAGCCGCTCACCATCCCTTGCATTACCTCCTGAGCCCCGCCTCCTGTCAAATCAACTGTGGCATTAGATTCTCGTAGGAGCACGAACCCTACTGTGAAATGCACATGCGAGGGATCTAGGTTGCGAGCTCCTTACGAGAATCTAACGCCTGATGATCTGAGGTGGAGCTGAGGCAGTGATGCTAGTGCTGGGGAGCAGCTGCAAATACAGATTATCATTAGCAGAGAGGTTTTACTGCAGAGACCACAATAAATCAGTTGTTTGCAGACTCACATCAAAACCCTATCAGTGAGTGGCAAGTGACAATTAAACTGCATCTGGTGGCAGGCTTTAGAGCGGCAAGTGAGTTGATGTACTTCAGTTGTACAGCTACATCTGGTGGCAGGCTTTAAGTCAGAATCTGACACTTATTTTAGCCCACGTGTCCCTCCCATTATTTTATTTACCACTTTCCATCTGCACCTCTTTCCCACACTGTGCCCTTGTCTCAGTCACAGTTTCAGTAAGCCCACAGCTAACCCTAGCCAAAATGAGTAAAAAACAAACGTCGCTGGAGAGCTTCTTTGCAAAGGGGGAAAGACCCAATGATGAGACAGCAGAAGACTGCCAACAAAAAGAAAGCTTAATTTAAAAGAATATACCGGGCTTCCCTGGTGGCGCAGTGGTTGAGAGTCCGCCTGCCGATGCAGGGGACACGGGTTCGTGCCCCGGTCTGGGAAGATCCCACATGCCGTGGAGCGGCTGGGCCCGTGAGTCATGGCCGCTGAACCTGCGCGTCCGGAGCCTGTGCTCTACAACGGGAGAGGCCACAACAGTGAGAGGCCTGTGTACCGCAAAAAAAAAAAAAAAAAAACCAAGAGTCCTACTTAAATTATAAGTTCATTTGCAATAGGTGATTCACATTCTCCAAGCCCGCTTTGTATAATATGTGGCGACCGGCTATCCAACGAAGCCATGAAACCTTCAAAACTGCTTCGCCATACGGAGACCAAGCACCCTGCATTAAGAGACAAGCCTTTGGAGTTTTTCAAAAGAAACACATGAATACGAAGAACAGAAGCAATTATTGAAGGCCACCACTTCATCAAATGTGTCTGCACTGAGAATATCATTCTTAGTGGCTAACTGCATTGTTAAGCTAAGAAGCCCTTTACTCTTGGTGAAGAGTTGATCCTGCCTGCTGCTAAGGACATTTGTCGTGAACTTTTAGGAGAGGCTGCAGTTCAAAAGGTGGCATGTGTTCCTCTTTCTAGCGCCATAACTAGATGAATTGATGAAATAGCAGAAGATATTGAGGCACACTTGTTAGGATTAATGAGTCACCATGGCATGCAATCCAGGTTGACGAGTCTACCAACATTGACAACAAGGCAACAATGCTTGTTTTTGTGCGATACATTTTTCAGAAGGATGTGCATGAGGATATGTTATGTGCACTTTTGTTGCCAGCCAACATCGCAGCTGCAGAACTATCGAAGTCTTTGAATGATTACATATCAGGAAAACTGAATTGGTCATTTTGTGTCGGTATATGCACGGTTGGAGCGGCTGCCATGACTGGATGGCTTTCTGGTTTCACTACTCGGGTCGGAGATGTCGCTTCTGAATGTGAGTCTACGTGCTGTGTCATCCATAGAGAAATGCTGGCTAGCTGAAAAATGTCACTTGAACTTCACAACGTTTTTCAGGATGTGATTAAAATTATCAGCCACATTAAAGTACGTGCCTTTAACTCACGTCTGTTCGTGCAGCTCTGTGAGGAGATGGACACAGAGCACACACATCTTCTCTTACACACAGAAGTGAGACGGCTTTCTCAAGGTAGATCACTGCCCAGAGTTTTTGAGTTACGAGTGCCATTCCAGAGATTTCTTTTAGAAAAACAGGCACCACTGGCAGCACATTTCAGTGACACAGAATGGGTCACAAAACTTGCTTACTTGTGTGACATATTCAACCTGCTCGACGAACTCAATCTGTGACTTCAGGGGAGAACAACAACTGTGTTCAAGTGGGCAGATAAAAGTGGCTGCATTCAAAGCCAAACTGGAATTATGGGGGCAATGAGTAAACACTGGGATTTTTGACATGTTTCAAACATTAATAGAGATATTGATAGAGACTGAACCAGGGCCTTCTTTCTCCCAGCTGGTGCATGATCAGCTATCTCAGCTTTCAAAAGAGTTTGAGCATTGCTTCCCAACCACAAAAGGCCCCCGAACTGGGAAGGAATGGATCCGCGACCCATTTGCGAATAATCCAGGTGAATCGACTTTGTCTGTGCTAGAAGAGGATCAACTGCTTGAGACCACAAATGATGGTGGCCTTAAAAGTACGTTTGAGACAACTTCAAATCTCCATACGTTCTGGATTAAAGTCAAGGCGGACCATCCTGAGATTGCCACGAAAACACTGAAAAGCCTGCTTCCATTTCCAACATCCTGTCTTTGTGAAGCAGGGTTTTCTGCAGTGACAGTGACCAAAAGGAGATCACGGAGTAGACTGGACGTAAGCAACACACGTCGGTGTCACTGTCTCCCATCACCCCCAGATGGGACCATCTAGTTGCAGGAGAACAAGCTCAGGGCTCCCACTGACTCTGCATTAGGGTGAGTTGTGTAATTATTTCTCTATATATTACAACGTAATAATAATAATAGACATAAAGTGCACAGTAAATGTAATGCGCTTGAGTCATCCCGAGACCATCCAACCCCCGCTTCCGGCCCTGGTCCGTGGAAAATCTGTCTTCCACGAAACCGGTCCCTGGTGCCAAAAAGGTTGGGGACCGCTGCTCTAGGGTAATATTTTGCTTCATAGATCCGACCAGTCTGGAGATCAGAGTAGTGGGGAATCCTAAATTTTTAGTAACATCCCTGACAATTTAAAGAGGTGTTTCTATGGAAAACTATGTCTTCCCAGCTAGAATGGATAGCAAGCAGGGTTATAGGGATTCTTCTCTGCTCCTAAACTACCAGACCCCGTGGCAAATCTTTCAAATAGCTTAAGCTAATGATTTCTCCTTTAGATATTTTGCCCACATTAATTTGAGTTTTTATTTCAGTTTATGTGAACTTTCATTTTTTAAAAGGCTTAATTAAGTAACTTGGTTTTTTTTAACATCTTTATTAGAGTATAATTGCTTTACAATGGTGTGTTAGTTTCTGCTTTATAACAAAGTGAATCAGCTGTACATAAACATATATCCTCATATCTCCTCCCTCTTGTGTCTCCCTCTCACCCTCCCTATCCCACCCCTCTAGGTGGTCACAAAGCACCGAGCTGATCTCCCTGTGCTATGCGGCTGCTTCCCACTAGCTATCTATTTTACATTTGGTAGTGTATTTATATATCTTCTTTGGAGAAATATCTCTTTAGGTCTTCTGCCCATTTTTGAATTGGGTTGTTTGGTTTTTTGATATTGAGCTGCATGAGCTGCTTGTAAATTTTGGAGTTTAATCCAAAGGCTTAAGTAACGTTCTTACTTGCTATTTGAATATCAGAAATTTCATATATACTTTGAAAAGAAGCCTATATGTGTCCTTGGCTGCCTAGTTAATAAAATGTCTTGGTTAGGGAAAGTGTTGGCAATGTGTGAATGAATGATCCTGATTTGGGTGTCATTTGGAATAAGCTTGAAAAGAAGTCACACTCTGAATTATTTTTTTTCTGGTGGGAGATCAATACTGTCTAGACATGGTCTCATTACGACTTTGCATTGACTAAGGCAGACTCGGTCAACAGTGGGGTTGAGATTCCTGTAATCCGGGCTACTGGTCGGACATTTGTGTTACCCATTATTACAGAGAACTCCAGATTCACTGCTGTCAGCACTGTATTTCAGCATCATTCCACTCAACTGTAGGGTTATCTTGAAGACAGTATATGCCAACTCATGACATTTTTAAAGATTCTGGATCCTGAAAGTCCTGGGAGCTGCTCTGTAGTATTTCCTAGCAGCTTTGTGATGGTTGCATAGGGCATGGAAGAGGCCTTGGAGCCTTTCAATTCCTTACAGTCTCTAAAACACAAAAAGAGAGGGAATAATTCAACTAATATCTAAAGGCCTCAGCCCATGCCTGAAAGCCAGATGTCTACCCTGTCATATGGTGTCCCCATTAATATCTGCAGATATTTTCTTCATGTATAGAAATATCACCAGTTTTTTTTTTTTTTACATTCAGTAGTCTTCTCATTTATAAGAAATTTTCATCTATTTGAATTTGTTTTTAAATTGAGGAAGTTTATGATTCTTCACCTGGATCAGAAATTAAAAATCTTGTCTTCTCCCTGTTAGATATTCAGACTCCTGGCTATGCTGCTCTGCATGGAATCTTAAATCTTTCATCTGTGGTTATTTGTTGGCATTTTGTGAGATAGTGAAGCAATGTCTGAGCCACTAATGGCCAGAGGTGGCCCACCCTGACCAGATTTCCAATAGTGGAATAAATGTCTGTTATTTATCCAGCCTCTTTACTTTTCAACTGTGAGAAAGATGAGGATAGACATTGAGAAATAATGCTGATTATACAAAGGATTGTTCATGATAAAAGATCTCTTTCTGGGAATTTAAGTGTTCCAGTAAATTAGCATTATTGATCATTCTTTTTCCACATAGTCTACATCTTAGAATCCTAAAACTATTATTCTCCCTTGTCTGGTGTAATTACCAGAACAAGGAATAATCTAATTAAAAGACAACAAGGATGTGTTCTAATTGTTCTAATAAATTATGTTAATACACAATGCATGCACTTACTTTTCAACAGGAATTTATTTAATAGATTGACAGCTTGTCCTTTACTGCCACAATCTTAACTTTCATTTATTCTAAACAAGACAACTTAAAAAAAAAGGAGAGGGACTTCCCTGGTGGTGCAGTGGTTGAGAGTCTGCCTGCCGATGCAGGGGACGCGGGTTTGTGCCCCGGTCCGGGAAGATCCCACATGCCGCGGAGCGGCTGGGCCCGTGAGCCATGGCCACTGGGCCTGCGCGTCCAGAGCCTGTGCTCGGCAACAGGAGAGGCCGCAACAGTGAGAGGCCCGCGTGTCGCAAAAAAAAAAAGAAAAAAAAAAGGAGAGTTAAACATCCAAAAATCTGTTGGGTCATTAAGAAAATATAAGGTTCCATGTGGTACGTATGGATGAAGAAATGGGTTTCGGGTTCTCTAGATAAAATAGTGACCCAAGACATGGGAGGGTAAAGTAAAGATCAGTAGAGTCTAAAGTCAAAATCAGTAACACACTGTTGCAGTGAAGGTAGTGGACTTTTCATTTGTTGTTTTATTGTCAAGGATAGTGCTGCATGATAAGGCAGTCCTAACTTACGGAATTGTTTTTCGTAGTTTTAGGCATTTTACACAAATCTATTAGTATATTGCATGTATGAGATGACGCCCTCAGTAAAGTCGTGTCATAATATGGGCAGAAATTCAGGCGGTCACTTCTGATAGGCCATATGTTTTCTACAAAAACACGCCAGTATCCCTGATTATTTTTTCATAATTGGGATATAGTTTGTTGCATAACTGTATGAGAAAGTCTTCAAGGCAGTGTAGAAAAAGATGTCAAGAATGATATGGCAGAAATAAAAATCTGTATAGAGCTTGGAGGGAAGCATATAGGTCAATTCTAAATCAGTATGGCCAATCTACATAGTTCAGAAAAGCAGATTCCCAGGTTGGTTTGTGTTGTTCTCCCTTGACATAACAATCTTTGAAATTTAACTGACAAGCCTACAGGTAGGAAGGAATCTCAGTACTTATCCAGATTGGAAAGTATTTCCAGAAAGGATACTTTCTCACAAGTTAGGAACTTTGTGGGAATAATTTTTCGCCTCTGATTAAACCATTAAATGGTTTAATCCATTTAAATTGTCAAGTTCATCAAAAAGTATGGAGCTGGAACATATGCAGATTCTAGTTTATACTCATAAAGTTAACGTATTATAGAATAGCAGCCATAGAGACAAAACAGAAAACAACAGATACACCATAAAAGAAATGGGAATTAAAAGGAAATTATCTTTAATGGCAAGGGACTGCAAACAGTTTTCTTCCCATTTTGAAGTACATTGGCCTAAATGCCATGATTTTTGGCTCCTTACTCCCTGTCTTTTAATATTCTAGTTCACATCTTCATTTTCAATGGGAAATTTGTATATGTTCTTTTTCTGTTTTAAAAAAGTTTGACATTTCTTTCAAGGCCATCAGGCTGTGAGGATTTCTTTCCTCAAGGAAGACTGAGAGCTGGTGAGCTCCTAATAACTCAGGTATAGAACGCGTACCACCAGGTCTAAATTAGATCAAGTACCCAAGTGGGTCTCACCTTCCTTATCTCCAAGGCAAGGATAATGTCTGCCTTTGAAAGGAAGCATGAATGTGGCACTCAATTCTTTTCTTTCTTTCTTTCTTTTTAACTTTGAAAAAATTTTTATTCTGAAAAAGTATTCAGTATTTGATTGTGAATAATATAAAATTTGCCATTTTAACCATTTTTAGGTATATAATTCAGTAGTGGTAAATATGACATTTCTTTTTAATAATTGGACTGAAAAGGGAATAAGGCTGTGATTAGATAAGCACTTAGGTTACCATGTAAGATGTTTTATTCTGCTTTTTATTTGTTTCTACCCTTTCTGAAATTATTTTTCACCAAAAGTATAATACCTACTTATGTGAAACCGGAAAAGAATTCCATCTCAATTCTAGAACAGACTCTAGATGCTCATAGCAGGTGGGGAGGGGTATGTGGCTGGGCAAAGGGTCAGCATAATAAATGAGGTTGGGGCAGTGGAACAGTGCCTGTCTCTGAAGGTCCCCTGGGTATTTCTGGAGCTCAGAATGTGACCACTCTGTGGATAAATATGATATTTTTTTTCCGATCTACTGGTGTTGGAAATTTTTCATTTAGTAAATGATGCAAAATATACGTTAAGTGATGGTAAGGTTTTGACAAAAACTGACCAAAATTGGGAAATTCAAAGCTACAGAAAAGCTGAAACACTGACTTAATGTGCTGTCATCTAGCCATGATCTCATTCCATGCTGCTTCATTCACTGATCACAGAGACACTGAAATCCTCCCCCAGGCAGGATGGAGCATGTTTACAGTGGAGGGTACTAGGCAGAGGCTTGGCTGAGTCTTCTGTTTTTACTGGCCATTAACACTTCCTACTTGCATGTAAACTAAATTTTGATAATTATTAAAATAAAGATAATGTTAATAATACATTAAAAAGCTACTTTTTAAAAGGGTAGAATAGTAGAAGCCTCTGCTTTGAATATTATGTTCACCAGTTTCATCTAGTTGTCAGCTCCCCCATGGTACATAGAATGAAGTCTAAACTCCTTAGTAGGGGATGAGGACCCCAGTGTCCCTCCCTTACCTTTCTTTCCACTTCATCTCCCTTTGCTCCTTCACATGTCTTGTACTTCATCCAGGTATTAGTTTGTATCATTTCCCAAATGTACCATCTTTACTTCTCTCAGGGCTTTTGCATGTGTTTCTCCCTCTTGGAAACTCCTTTTACTAACCCAACCTTCAGAATTCAGCTCACACGTCTCCTGTGAGAAGCTTCTGCTGATTCTCCCAAGCATTGCTGCTCACTGTTTCTGTGTCAGCCCCATGACCAGTACATACCTGCAGTTTTGCACTTAATCACATATAATTGTAATGATTTTTTACATGTCTTTTCCTCCTGCCAGGATCAGAGTTCGTTGTAGCCAGGGACATTTCACCTCAATAGGATCCAGCTTATTGTATATATACATTTTTAGCTATCCCTACATGTTTTATTTTTGAGTTTCTGCTGAGATTCAGGAACTTAAGGCTTTCAAGTAATGAATGAAAATAGCAGTCAACCCAGAATCAACCCAGAATCCTATGACCAGTGAAAATACCCTTAAGGAATGAAGGGGAAGTCCAGGTACTCTCAGATGAAGGAAAACTAACAGATTTTGTCACCAGCAGAGCTACTCTAAAAGAATGGCTAACAGAAGGAAATGATAAAAAATAAAATAAAGAAGGCGTGGAACACCAGGAAAAAACACAGCAAGCAAAAATATTGGTAAATATAGTAGGCTTACTTTTTCCTCTTGAGATTTATAAATTATGTTTGAAGACTAAAGCAAAAATTACAACACTCTTTGATATGGATGGAAGTGTTGGAAATATTTAAGATAACTGTATTATAAATGGACATTGGTAACAGGACATAAAGGGAGGTAAGGTTTCTATACTTTGCTCAAACTGTAAGACAATACCAGTATGTTGTGGTAAGTTATGAATATATAACGCAGTACCTAGAGCAGCCACTAAAGAAGTTTTACAAGGAGATGCACACAAAAAACTTTAGATAAATCGAAGTAGAATTCCAAAAAATGTTCAAAGAGCCTACAAGAAGGCAGAAAAAAGAAAACAAAAATACAAACCAGGGAGAATAAACAGAAAAGAAACAAAAATAAAGTGGTAGTTTAAGTCCTAAAATACCAATAATTACATTAAAGCTAAATGGTCTAAATATACCATGTAAAGAGTGAAAGAATTGTTTAAAAAACATGACCTAACTAGACACTGTCTATAAGAAACTCACTTTGAATATAATAGTAGAGGCAGACTGAAGGTAAAATGATGGAAAGAGATGTACCATACAAGCATTAATTAAAAGAAGGCAGAAGTAGCTGGTTCTTTGAAAAAGTTAAAAAAATTGACAAACATCTAGGAAGACTGATAAAGAAAAAAAGACTAAAGACACAAATTAACAATATCAGGAATGAAACAGGGGATAGTACCATAGATCCTGCAGATATCAAAAGGATAATAAAGGAATGCTATGAAAAACTTTATACACATAAATTTGACAACTGAGAAAAAAAGATCCACTTTCCTTGAAAAAGAAACTGCCACAATTCACCAAATTTGAAAGAGATAATTTGAATAGCCCTATTATAACTATTGAGGAAATTGAACTCGTAATTTTAAAATTCCCCAAAAGGAAATTTCCAGGCCCAGATGATTTTACTGGAGAATTCTACCCAATATTTAATGAGGAATAAGCACCAGTTTTATACAGCTTCCAGGAAATAGAAGAGAACACTTCCACTGCCCAATTCATTTTTATGAAACTAGTATTACCCAGATACCAAAGCCAGACACAAACAATACAAAAAAGAAAACTATGGTATATGAATAACTTCATCAATATAGACACAAAAATCCTTAACAAAATATTAGCAAGTAGAATTCAGGGGGAAAAAAAAGAGTTATACACGTAACCAAATGAGGTCTATTCCAGGAATGCAAAGACTGGATCAAAATTAAAAAGTCAATCAATGTAATGCACCATAATAGCAGACTAAAGAGGAAAAAAAAAATCACATGATTTTATCAATTGATGCAGAAAAAGTATTTGACAAAATTCAACACTGATTTATGATAAAAACTGTCAGAAAAATAAGAATAAGGGGAACTTCGTCAACTTGATGAAGAGCCTCTTTTTTATTACCCTCATCTGACATTTATACAAAATGATGAAAAACAATGCTTACCCCCTAAGTGTGGGAAGTAAGGTAAGGATGTCTATTCTTGCTACTCCTATTCAACATAGTGCAGGAAGCTCTAGTCAATGCAATAAGGCAATAAAAAGAAATAAAAGGCATACAGATAGAAAGGAAGAAAGAAAACTGTCACTATTGCTAATGACATGATTTTCTACTTAGAAAATCCTTAAGTGATCTAAAAAAAAAAACACAACCTCTTAAAAGTAAGTGAGTTCCACAAGGTTGTAGGATACAAGACAATTTAAAAAAATCAATTGTATTTCTGCATACTAGCAATGAACATGTAGACACTGTAATTAAAAATGCAATTTACAGTAGCTCAAAATTATGAAATACTTACGTATAAATCTAATAAGTCATTCACAGAACTTGTATGCTCACTGTGACATAATGCCGATGACTGAAATCAAAGAAAATCGAAACAAATGGAGAGACATACCATGTTCGTGATTTGGAAGTCTCAGCATAGTAAAGATACCAATTTTCCCCAAACTGATATACACATTTAATGCAGCTCTTACCAAAATCCCAGTATGATTTTTTATATGGACAAGATTATTCTAAAATTTATATGAAGACAAAGGAACTAGAATCGCTAAAATAATGTTGAAAAGAAGAATGAAGTGGGAGGAATCAGTCTACCCGATTTTAAGGCTTATTTTACAGTTACTATGTGGCTGTTCATGAAGTGATAGACATGTATATCAGTGGATCAGAATAGAGAAGCCAAAAAACAGACTCAATGAATATTCCCAGCTGATTTTTGACAAATGTACAAATCCCTCAATGGGGGAAAAAATAAAAGAGAGCCTTTTCAAAAATGATCCTGGAGTAATCAGCAAAAAATGAACCTAAAATTAAGTCTTATACCTTATGTAAAAGTTACCTCAAAATGTATAATGGACTTAAATGTAAAACATGAAACTATAAAACTCTTAGAAGAAAACATAAGAGAAAATCTTTGGGATCCAGGGCTAGGCAAAAAGTTCTTAGACTTGACATTGAAACACAATTCATAAAAGGAAAAAAAATCATATATTAGACATCATCAGAATTAAAACTTTTGCTCTTTAAAAGACCCTGATAAGAGAATGAAAAGACAGATACAGACTGGGAGAAAATATTTACAAACCATAAATCTGACAAAGGACTAGTATCTAGACTATATATAGACCTCTCAAATAATGGTTTAAAAAACCCCAAGCAATCCAATTAGAAAACAGACAAAAGTCATGAAGAGATCTTTCACCAAAGAGGTTTTATAGATGGCAAGTAAGTGCATCAAAATATGTTCAATATTATTAGCTGTCAGGGAAATGTAAATTAAAACCACAGAGATATGTCACCATATACCTGTTGGACTGGCTTAAAAAAAAAATAGTGATAACACCAAATGCTAATGAGGATGCAGAGAAACTGGATTACTCACATATTGCCAGTGGGAATGTGAAATGGTCCCGGTACTCTGGAAAATAGTTTGGCAGCTTCTTATAAAACTAAACATTCACTTATTGTACTCCTGGGCATTTATCCTGAGGGAATGAAAATTTATGTTCTCATAAAGCCTGTGCACGAATGTTCATAGTAGATTTATTTGTAGTAGCCAAAAACTGGAAGCAACACAGATGACCTGTACTGGGTGAATGGTTAAAGAAACGGTAGTATATCCAAACCACAGAGCACTACTCAGCAATGAGCTATTGATAACGTGGAACTAACTACTTGACTGAACCTTCAGAGATTTAGGCTATGGGAGAAAAAAGGCAATTCCCAAAGATTACATACTGTATGATTCCATTTATATAGCATTCTTTTTTTTTCTTCTTTTTTTTTTTTTTTTTGCGGTACACGGGCCTCTCAATACCGTGGACTCTCCTGCCGCGGAGCACAGGCTCCAGACGCGCAGGCCCAGTGGCCACGGCCCACGGGCCCAGCCGCTCCGCGGCATGTGAGAACCCCCCAGACCGCGCCCCCTGCATCAGCAGGCGGACTCCCAACCACTGCACCACCAGGGAAGCCCTTCTTCCTTTTTTTAAAAATTTATTTTTGTCTGTGTTGGGTCTTCACTGATGCACGTGGAGTTTCTCTAGTTGTGGCGAGCGGGGGCTGCTCTATGTTGCGGTGTGCGGGCTTCTCATTGTGGTGGCTTCTCTTGTTGCGGAGCATGGGCTCTAGGGCACACGGGTTTCAGTAGTTGTGGCTCACGGGCTTCAGAGCGCAGGCTCAGTAGTTGTGGTGCATGGGCTTCATTGCTCCGTAGCATGTGGGATCTTCCCGGACCAGTCCTCAAACCTGTGTCAGCTGCATTGGCAGGCAGATTCTTAACCACTGCACCACCAGGAAAGCCCTATATAGCGTTCTTAAAGTGACATAATTATATAAATGAAGAACAGATTTGTGGTTGTCAAGGGTTAAGGTAGTGTGAGGTGGGAGGGTGATGGGTGTGGCTATAGAAGGGCGGTAGGCGGATCTCTATGGTGATGAAAATATTCTGTATCTTGAGTGTATCAAAGTCAGTATTCTGCTTGTGCTATTGTACTGTAGATTTGTAAGATGTTACCATTGGGAGAAATTGGGTAAAGCGTACATGGAATCTCTCTGTATTTTTTTCTAACAACATTATCTCAAAATAAGAAGTTTAATTAAAAAGGGGGGACACGTGAACAAAAAGAATTGGGAAGATAACAGTGTAATTGTAGAAGCTACCTTAAAGGGCCAGAGACTGATTTAGAAGGAAAAAATGTGAAATCTAAGGAATTAGTGGCATTATAAATCTATGAAAGTGAGAGTAAAGGAATATGAAAAGAATGTTGAAAAAACAGTAAATAATATTAGATCACCAGAGTCGTTGCCTAACCTACATAGCCTGGGAGCTGTCCCTCTCACCCTTCCTCCACTCCCCAGAATGAAGGCTGGAGGGGAGTGAAGCACAGGATCTGTGACTGGGCTCACTGGGCATAGCTGAAGACAGAGCTATGGTGATGAAAACAGGGGGATTAAGTGAAAGTCTGCATAATGGGGCTTCCACTCTTTCCCACACTTAAATCCCAGAACAATGGCAGCTAGGCACGAGATTGAAAGACACTGTTTTGGGGATTTTGACCAGCCCAAGAAAAGAGACCTAGAAATATGAGCTAGGAAGCCAGTCACTCTAGGCCTGTGTTGTCCACTATGGTAGGTAGCCACTAGCAACCTGTGGCTACTGAACATTGAAACATAGCTTGTCTGACTTGAGATGGGCTGTATATGTAAAACCTTTTAAGATTTTTGAATATTGTACTTCATATAAAACATGTAAAATATCTTGTTAATTTTTATTACTTACATGTTGAAATAATATTTGTATATACTAGGTTAAATAAAATATGTTATTAAAATAATGTTTTAGAAGATTAAGAGACTGAATTTCTCCCAGGTTGAAAGCAGAAAAGTAACTTTTATGGAGCTTTGGTGGTTTTATAAGTAAAACGAAAGCAACAGGATATCAACATGAAGGGAACAATCAGCCCGAAACAGAACAAAGAAAAGCTTAGCCATATATATGTATACATATCTATGATACATGTGATGTGTCACTCTCTAGCTAGTTCCTATTGAAGTCAAGGGGTTTTTTGTTTTGTTTTGTTTTCTTTTTTAAGTATAATTGGCTGACTGCCAGAAATAGGCAGACCATCTGGATGTCCATGTGGATTGTTCTCTTCTGAATTTATCTTGAACTCTGGGTGAAATTAACACAGATTTTGGGAAACAGCAGAGGTCCTTCATGTATCAGTATGTGTCCAATATGCAATATGTATGATTCGTTGAGTGAGTCATTCTGTCTGGATTGGAATCCCAGAAATGCAGTTTAGTAACTGTGATTTAGGTCTGGTAACTGTCTTTGCCTCTGTTTCCACATCTGTACAACAGGAATAAAAATAATAGTATCCTTTAAGTCATTGTGACTGCATAATTTACTGTGTGAAAAAGGCTTAGTCCCTGATACATAGTAAACATTGTGTTAATGTTAGCTATCATTATTATTACTGTGGGCTAGTAGCTCTCATATTGTCTCTAATCCTTAGGACAGCCTGTAAAGTAAGTAGTGTTATCTGAGAATCCAAGGCTTAGAGAGAAGCTGCTCTCCTGGGCCACAAGTCACTTCAAAACCTGACCTTTTTCCATTATCCTATCTTGCCTCATAAATTTTAGTACCTCATTGCTGATAGAAGCCTTTTATATCATCTTAGACAGTTACTGAACTTGTCTGCAGAATGGATCGTTAAAGGCTGGGCTCTGGAGTTGGAGAGGCTTGTGTTCGAATCCTGATCCCACCACTCAAAGCAGCTGGGTGGTCTTGGACAAGCTACTCAATTCCATGAAAGTTTCTCAGGTTGTAATAAGGATTACATTAGATAATGTATGGGAAGCTCTTGGCACACTATGTGCTGTGTGATTATTAATTTCTCATGATTATGATTTTTATTATAAATATGATCTAAGTCTCAGAGCTAGTTAGTCGTGGATGTATAACTGAAACTCTGGTAGGTCTTTTATTCAGTACTCTCTCTTCTCTACTTTGCTATCTAATTGGTTAGTTTTCATTCATCCTTTTAGAATCTACATTTATAAAGTCAGAGCTGTTAGTGAAGATTTTATAAGAACACTTTCCAAGAGTTTTTTTGAACTGCCAAGTCCAGAGATTTAGGATGTAGCTTGGTGCTGAAGTAATTGGCTGTCTTAGTCTTGCATTATAAGAAGTTCCCTTTCAGAGTATAAGGTTGAGAACCATGAAAGGAACTCTCACGTTTTGGTAATTGCTTTAAGGAATAGCTTACCTTTTAAAAACATACATTATTCAGCTACAACTCCTTCTTTCCCTCACCTTGCTGTTTTGAGAATCTCCTCATCATACATCTTCACAATCTTGTTTTCTGAGTTTCCCCTTTTAACTATTTCCTCAAGTACCATCCCATAATAATATTTTCTTTTCAGTTTATCAACTAGTTGGGGAAGTGATGTACTTGTTAGTATTGAAAAGTTTCTGAGGAATATAGAAATGATTCAGTTTTAGGAGAATACAGAAATGATTTAATCTTAGGTGAATACAGAAATGATTTAATTTTCTACCTGTCAAAGAACTGAAGCATCGTGAAACTGGTCTTAGCTAGCTACTTGAAGCAAGCTGTACACTATTTACTGCAGTTATATCACATCAACAGACAGTTTGTGATCAGAGATTAATTCAGAAAGTCTCATTAATAGGTTGAGCTAACAAAAGGGATGAGATGTTTTAATACCTCCTTGAATGCAACATTTGTTGTTCTCTTGTGTGAATGGGATGGATTTAGCTATGAAGAAGACTGAACTCCACAGTGCTCTGATATTGATAAAGTGGGTATCTTCTAAACTTCTTTTAAATTTATTCCTCCTCTTCCTGGCGTTAACCAGATAGATTATAGTTGAATTTTGCCAATGGGGAGTTTTAAAGCAAAAGGACTAACGGTTTTTTTCCCCAACATAAGTGAGAGAACATCAGGAAATAGAATTGCAAATATATTTCCATTTTGTCATAAAGAACCTTAACATTTTTCCCTGTTACTTCGACATCACTTTAAACTATGACATTTCTCTTGTTTTGACTAGCACTAGAGTAGGAGAGAGTAATGTTCTATGTTACAAGGACCTCATTGCCTGAAATAAATCTCTAAGGATACCTTAAAATTCTCTTACCCTCTCTTCCCGTGGTCACCATGGCTCTTCTGTTTGGTTATTGAGCTGCTTCACAGTGACAATCATGCTAAACTTTTCAGCTACTGTTTTGAGCTTTCCCTTTCAAACTGGAGATTAGAGAGAAGTAAGTTTCACTTCCTCCCATCCCCCATAATGGAACCCAAGTTGAGCCAGGAAAGCTTTGTATTCATCATTGATCATTCATCAATGCAAAGTTATTAAGTGCTTTCCATTCAGCATCTGTGTAAGGTGCTGTGAAAACTGCAAAAGGCACTTTGGACCTCAAGAAACTCCCTTATTTTCCTCTTTTACTTTCCCTTCCTCCCCCTCTTTTACCAACTTCCCAAAGAATTTGAGGCTGTTTACTGAATCAAAGGTAGTGTGCAAGTACTAAAACAATATTGGATACATAGTTGTTCAATTAAAATGGTCTATTCAATGGACAATTTGCACCGACTTTCAATAACAGTGAAGACACTATATACTCTGCCTTTGAATGTTGTATTCTGTCTCCCCAGAAGGCCATCCTCTAGCCCTTCTTTACCTCCTTCTCACCCTTCAGGTCTCATGTTAAATCCAACTTCTTTTGCTTTAGTATCTCAGAAGGATCTGCTACTGAATGTCCTTTGCTGCAGTTCCATTTATAATGAGTTATCACATATTTCATTGTTCATTTGAAAGTCCAGTGTTTTTTGCAGTGCAGAGCAGCCACGTTATTCTAAGTACTTACTCAGACAAATTAAATAATTCTGTGTAGTAGTTCTGCAAAGTCTAATTTCCATGTGCAGAATCATGTTTATCAGCATCCAAATTCAAAGGCACAAAATAGCACATTTACATTGGTAACTTATTCATAACATTCCCTTTCTACCTTGTTTGTTTTATTGTTAGAAACCAACCCAAATCCCATCTGTAGGATGACACACATAAAAGGATGAAATTTAAATATCAGGGCTGTGATGGGGCAAAGCACTTGAGGCATATCCGGCCTTGAATTGGTGCCCTTTGCCTCCTAGCTGCATTATGTAAAGATAGGGCGATTGCCAGATTTTCCTTAAGGGTTTAACTAACTGCTTCTTCAAGGCCTTAAGGTCTCTCAAGGAAGTGTACAGATAAGGCATTTTTAAACACAGTATTGGCCCAGGAGGAAGTCTTTTGGGGCTTTTACTTCATGATTACTGAACTTTCCTGCAAGCTTTTTTCCTCCACAGATTCTCCCTCCAGGAAGAGACGGAACATTCTTTACAATTCTAGCCTCCTTAAAGAATGACCTCCTCGCCTCAACAAGCGTCTTTTGGTATTACTGGCAAAAATGAATTATCTTAAAGCTAACTTTTATTTTAAAGCAAAAATTCTCTTTTGGAGGGGGAAGAATCTAATCTCAAGCCCTAGAACATATAAGGTTAATGGCAAACTTGCTTCAAGGAGAGAAACAGAAAAAGCAAAATTGTTAAGTCAGCTGAAGAACTAATCAAGCGTATTGTTCCCTTGATTCTGTAAAATTATAACGAACCTTTTAGAAAGGTTGAAAAGATGTCCGTGGTGTGCTCTCAGTTTACTTTGTCTGTAAGTGCATGTTCCCTCTTCCCCGTGGTCCCAGAGGCACTGGTGTGTGCTGAACGGGTTCTCCTGGATGAGGGCTGAGTGTCTTTCCAGATGACAGATGGTTCCCTCTGCTGGCTGAACTTAAATTCAGTCCTCCGAGCTGAGCCAACCTGGGAGGAATCGCTATCCTTCTCACTGATTATGAAAACAGTTTTGAGATCCATCCTTATAGAAACCAACCATCTGTGACCAGTTTAAATGCACACCGGAACTGATGATGAGCTAACTTACTTCCTCCTTTCCTCCCTCCCTCCCTCCACCCCTCTCTCCCTCCCTTCTATCCTCCCTCCCTTTTTTCTTACTTCCTTTATTTTGAGAAAAATTTAAAGATACAGACAAGCACAAAAGGTAGTATAATAAGCACCTGTATTTCTACTATCTAAAAAGGAGCATCTGTTTATGTCTAGTCAGATTTACTTCTGGTTTGTGTGTTTGTTTCTTTTTAAAGAAATTATTGATGAAACTAAATTCTCTTTTAACTACCATATCCTGTTTTCCTTCCACCCTTCACTCTCTGAGCTCTGTACCTCC
>NW_020173377.1:8405172-8469077 GCF_003031525.2 Neophocaena asiaeorientalis asiaeorientalis | reverse complement strand
AGCTGCCTGTACCTCCTGCTGAAAATTCCCTACCATAAATTTAGGATGTAATATTTAACTAGTCTATTGTTTATATTTTTATGTACACACATATATATACCAACAACCAATATATACTATTTTGTTTAAATATTTTATGTTTAAATCTTTCCTTCCTGTTGCTTTTTTAATGTAACAGTATTTATGAAATTTATCTGTATTGATGCTTATAAAATCAGTTGATTTTAACAGCTGCATAATATTCCATCTTATAAATATAGCACATTTTATTTGCCTATTCCCTTTCCAATGCAACTTTTAGGTCATTTCCAAGTTTTGCTATACAAAAACAAAAAAACACTGCAATAATCTTTTTAGTATATGTCTCCTTGTGTCCATATTGCTTGAGCCCAGTATACCCTGCAATGAGAATCAGTAAGCTGTAGGATATATGTAGTATTACTTTTGATAAATATAACAAAATTGCTCACCAGGATGATACCAATTCATGATTCGGCCAGAAGTAAGCTAGAATATTATGCTATTTTTTTATACCTCTTGGACAGCACTGAATTGTGTCTGTCTTCTCCATGTTTACTATTCTAGTAAAAGAAAAATGGAATTCCATTATTTTAATATGTGTTTTCCTCTAGTGAGTCTGAGCTTCTTTTTTTTACCTTCTTTGTCCATTGAGATTTCTTCTTTGAACCACCATTTTTTTCTATATGTTTGTTCATCTTTGTTCTTGATTTTTGGAGTTCCTTATACATTCTGGTTACTTATTCTCTGTTACGTACGTTGCCACTATCTTTGTCTGGTCTGGCATTTGAGAAGATTACTGCTTCTGATGATAAGTAAGTTAAATTGTTATGGTTTCTAATTTAATTCTACATATTATCAAGGAATTAGGCGTTATCTTTCTCCCCTCAGCCCAGTGCCGATCCTTTCGGATCCTCTTTCAAAATATGCAGCAGATGACCACCCACTTCTCCCTGTCCCCTGTGCTATCTGATGTTTTATCCTCATTTAAAAAAATTACTCTCTCGGGACTTCCCTGGTGGCGCAGTGGTTAAGGATCTGCCTACTAATGCTGGGGACATGGGTTCGAGCCCTGGTCTGGGAAGATCCCACGTGCTGGGGAACAACTAAGCCCATGCGCCACAGCTACTGAGCCTGCGCTCTAGAGCCCGCAAGCCACAGCTACGGAGCCCATGCGCCACATCTGCTGAAGCCCAGGTGCCCTAGAGCCCGTGCTCCACAATAAGAGAAGCCACAGTAATGAGAAGCCTGTGCATTGCAACGAAGCATAGCCCCCGCTCTCCACAGCTAGAGAAAACCAGCGTGCAGCAATGAAGACCCAACACAGTGAAAAATAAATAAATAAAATAAATAAATTTTTAAAAAATTACTCTCTCGATAGATATACCCTTCATATATTATTATGCCCATTTGACAGAAGTGAAAAGTGAGGCTCAGTGAAGTTCAGCAGCTGTATAAGACACAGAGATGGTAAATGTATTACTAGAATTCAAACTCAGGTCAGTAGGACCAAAAACCCTTGTTCCTTCCACTGTCAGTTTCCCTCAGATTCTCATGGACACCAAGGTTTCAAAGGAAAGGAAGTAGATTGACCCATAAAATACCTTTCAGACAGATGCTTCGGTATAGGCCGCCACAAAACCAGAGAAGTACTCTTCCTACCGACTTCTGGGTTGGCCTCATCTTTATGCAAAACGGAAAACCCCTGTTCCAGAACTGGCTGGCTCTGAGGAAGGGCAAATCATAATGCAGCCAGAACAGCCCAGGACGGGAAATGGGAAGATGGAATGTCAAAGCAGCATTCTGCTCCTTACTTTATGTGCTTGTAGGAGTCACTTAAGCCACTCTTGAATCGTGATCTCTCTTGTGCAGAGTAATGACAATACTTAGAATTTGCACATGTGCCTTTATTCTACCCTTTTAACAGTACCAATGCTGTCATGCTAGCTCGGTTTTCACGGTGAATGTCCCTAATGAAGTTGTACTATAAGCCATCTAGATCACTGCGGAAGTGATCATCTGAATTTCTTGTTTATGGTGTAGGTATCCCAGGACTGCCTGCTTGCCAAGACCCTCTGTAAAACTCCATGCACCCTGCTGTTGAGCGCTCTGAGGAGGTAACAGTATTCAGAAAGGTAGAGTTTACTTAATTTAAAAATTTTTCGTAGAGTTAGGTATAACTGACCTACTGCGGGTATCCTTATAATAGTAGTAAGATTTCTATGTACATATAAAATAGAACTCTTAAAATGGTATAATTTGGGGGCTCAATTTTCTTGGAGAATTTACCCTCTCCTGACTTCTATTTGTAGCTGCCATTTAAAACTTGGGGTATAAATATTATGTCAGTTAAATAAAGGAGTGATAACTTCACTTTCTGGAGAAAGCATTACCTTCCCTTTCATGAAATGTAGCTTTACCGTTACCTGATTGACATGCTATTATATTATTCTCCCTTCCACCAGACAGTTACACATATTTAATAATTTTTATGTATAAAAAGTAAGGTTAAGCAGTTGCAAAGACAAGTTGTTACGCTTTGCATGGTTTTGAGAATGATCGTGGAGATGAAATGACGTTAGTAGTAGCAAGAGGACACACTGATATGAAATGTACCTCCTGAAATAGAAAGGGATTGTTCTTGGTCAGAGGAAATCCTAGTGGCATTCGCTGGGACAGTGAAGAATAAATCTTATAACAAGGCCTGAGGATAGGGCAAAATAATTACTCTTCTTTGTATGTCTTTGGATGGTTTAACTGGATAAGTTTAATATACATTAAAAAAATAGCAATAAAAGAAGGGAATGTGCTAATGTGGCAAAACTTCCCCAGTTTTGATGATGTCAGTGGACAGTGTTCATTTAATCCCTCCCTAGAACTCATTTGTGTATACCCCTCTCCTTTTCTCTCACCCCTTCTCATCTTTACTTCCCTCATAGTATCTCCCATTCCGAGGTCTCAACAGACAATTTAGCATGTGTAATAAATATAAATATTGAATAGCCCCATGTGTCAGAACACAAAGATTTTGTATGCTTTCAGTCAAGACCCAGTCTCCTGTTTCCACTTTACATTGTCTGCTTACTTACTCTTGGCCCTGTTTTCTATTCTCTCTCGTTCCATAGTTGCTTGAAACTCATGGATTTATGCAAAAGACTGCCCCTCACATTTGTAGGACTGTGACACATTGCTATATTTTCTAGAAATACTCACCAAATGCAGATTATGGAGGGATGAGTCAGGCATCTTCACTTCTTAATGTGCCTGATTTCTTTCTGGTGAATCACCTTCCCATCTAGAGTGTTTTTCTGGAAGATGCAGAAGGTTTAAGGACAGTAAATGAAATGAGCTGAAATGGAATCCTGGTGTTACGTGTTTCTTTACTATGAGCTTTGCATGGAATTGTTTGATCCTTATGTTATGGTTCTGTTTAATGTTTTTGAGCCCTGAAGCAAGACTCTTTTTAACATGAAAGGTGTCAATATGAAATATATATATATCTGAAAGAGGGGCATTTTAATATTAATAATTAGCGGAAGGAGGAATTATAGGCTATAACTTTGAGTTTTAAGATCTCCACTTATTTCTCTTTGCTTAGAAACACTTCTCTTTTCTCTCCTCATAGTAAAGGGCATGTGCTTGTTGATTCCAAAGTCCCACACTTTGCTGTTTCTTTTCTTTAAATAAAGACTGACTCAGATTTCTGCTATTTGCTGTGTGATCTCAGTTAACTCACTTAACCTCTCTGAGCTGTGGTGTCTTCCTCCGTAATATGAGGCTAATTATAGGAACTACCTCATAGAATGGTTGTAAAGGATTAAATGACAATTTTTATAAAATGATTAGCAAGATACCTGGTGTACAGAAACTCTCAAAAAATGGTAAGAACTATTATCAGCAGGAAATGTGCACTTACGAATTCTGTATTGGTGTTTAAGGATATCATTTTCAATATTCTGTTTCTCTTAGGATATTACCTATTGCAGTTTTCAATGAGGCAAGATATAGAGATATCTGAGACCAAAAAACTAAGGTAAAATAAATAACGTGGCAAAGTACCATGTAGATAATCTTTGGTAGTCATGATCCTGTACGAGCCTCATTGCTTTGAGATTGCATGCTGCCAGTGTAAGAGTCAGATCTGATTGATGTTTTATATTTTATCATTTGACTTTATGCTGTACTTTCATTCCAAGTCTTCTCATGTATTTGGCAGGATGATCAAGGAAGCTCTGAGTGTGACTTACGTTTCTAGTTAAAACCAAAACCCAATATCACTAGGTGAAGTGATGAATGGAGGTTAAGTATTTTGAGGAGAGAAACTGCTAAATGCAAAGGAATATTTCCTATATGTTTTTACTTGTTTCCATTTCTAGTATGGCTAAGTGAACTCTACTGAACCTGGCATTTTCACAGATAGCAACTATAAAGTATGGGGGAAATATTACCTGAAAGCCCTAGAGAGTGAAAATAAGCAGGTAGATTCTGAAAGGGAATTGAGATTCAACACTTGGAAGCAGGGGCCAGTGCAGAGTGAGTTCCCCATTTTACAGCTTTTCGACTGAGGACATGTTGAGGTTAATTAATGTCACTTGGGGTGACTAATTCCAGTAGATAAACCACATTCTTTTTGGTTTGAAGATCCAAAGAACAGGGTTCAGGGCAACCACAGCCACTGACTGGAAAATGAAGCTAGAATTCTGGAAAGGAGAGAGGAAGACAGGGGAGGCTCCCAATTCAATGTATATATAGTACCCAAAGTTTTGACTGACCCCTGAACCACGAACACGTGGAGCAGATATAAAGTAGCACAGCTAAAGATGAAAGAACTGAATTGAGATTTGAGCTGCCACCCAAGAGATAGTTTTCAATTTGTGTATAACCGAATTAATTGCCTGCTAAAACAAATAAATCAGTGCCCTTCAAAGAAGTCTAACAGATTTTAGAGTCTTTACTCCATAATATTCACATTCATACATTCCCATGATACAACCCCGAATTAAATAACATATGAAGAACCAAGAAAATGCGACCCCTTCTGAAGAGAAAAGGCATTAGTCTGAGACTAATTCCAAGATGACCCAAAGGTGGAAATTAGCCAAGATTTTAAAGCAGCTATTATAACCATACTCAATGAAGACAGAAAGATACACTCATAATGAGTAAAAACGTAGTAAATAGAAACTACAGAAAAGAACCAAATGGCAATTCCAGAACTGAAAAATACAATATTTGAAATAAAAATTCACTGAGTGAGCTCACATCCATTGGAAGTAACAGAAGAAGGTGTCAGTGAACCTAAAGATAGAGCAGTAGAAATTTTCTTTCTGAAGAACAGAAAGAAAAAAGATTTAAAAAACTGAACAGAAAAAAATGAAAAGTATATGTCACTCAGGGGCCTGTGTGACATAAGTAAAAATGTCTAACATACAAGTAATTGGAGTCTCAGAAGGAGAGAAGAAAGAGAATGGGACAGAAAAATATTTGAAGAAATAATGGCCAAATTTTTTTAAATTTGATGAAACACATACATTTGCAGATCAAGAAAGTCAGTGAACCTCAAACAGGATAAATTTGAAGAAAACTGTGCCTGTGCACATCATATTCAGACCGCTGGACACCAACAATAAGGAGAAAATTTTGATAATAGCCAGAGAAAAATGGCAGGTTACCTTCCAGGAAACAGTGCTTTAAATTAGCACTACCTTCTCATCAGAAACTACAGAGTCTAGAAAAACTAAAATGATATTTTTGAAGAGAGGAAAAAAACCCCTGTTAACCCAGAAATCTATATATAGTGAAAATATCCTTGGAGAATGAAGGGTAATTAAAGACATTTTCAGATAAAAGTAAACTAAGAGAATTCATTGCCAGCAGACCTACATCACAAGAAATGCTAAAGGAAGTTATTCAGGCTGAAGTGAGATAACACCAGATGGAATCTTAAATCTTCAGGAAGGAATGAAGAATGTCAGAGATTGTAAATATAAAAGTATTTTTTTCATCTCAGTGTCTTTAAAATACACAGAACTTTTTAAAGCCAAATCATAGCCCTGCCTTGTGGTGCTTATAATGTGCTGTGTGTAGATGTCATACATAAGAAAATTATAGCATAAATAATGAGGGGGGTGCATAGTAAATGGACTTATACAGTTGCATGGTTTTCGATTTTATATGAGGTGGTATGAAGTGAACTCTAAGTAGACTGTGAAAGGTCAAGAATGTATATTTTACTGCTTAGAGCTATCACTAAAAATCCAGTAGATAAATTAAAGTAGAATCCTAAACACCTTTAAAATGATCCCAAAAGAATGCAGGAAAGAACAAACAGAGAACAAGAAACAGCGGGGGCAAACAGAAAGCAAACAATGAAATTGTAGCTCTAAATGCAAACATATCATGCTAATCATATTTAATTATATTAAATGTTAATGGACTAAATACTTTAATTAAAAATCAGAGTTTATCAGGATGGATTAAAAAAACAAGTATTTTCTGTTAAAAGATAAACTTTAAATATAAAGATACAGTTAAGTTTAAAGTAAATTGGTGGAAAAAGATACACCATGGAAATAGCATAAGAAGTCTAGAGTGCCTATATTAATATCAGAGAAATTAAACTTAAGACAAAAGGTATTACCAGAGTTAGTGTTTGATAATAATAAATGGGTTATTACATTAAGATAAGAATTATAAATTAGTGTATATACCTGACAAAATTCCAATGAGATTACTTTAAGTATCTTTGAGTCTAGAATTTTTTGAGGACTCTCAATTTTGCGTCAAGAGACACAGGTGACTCATCACTTTAGGCTAACAACCATTTTGTAAAACTGTGGAATCAAAGCTCACCACAAGTGAAAAAAAGCATAGTTGGAGAGTGTGGATATCTGTACGTCAAATATATGTGAGGGTCCCTAGCCTGGAATCACGTGACACAAATTCTAGTTATTACTAGCTTCTGTATTAGCTAGCTGAGAAATAGTACCTCATTTGTGATGGTTTATAACCAATTTAAAATAAGATTAATAAAATATACATAGAAAATCAGAAAAGAAGTCCACCAGTCACTGTTGCTAACAGGGTTGCGAATATATACTAAGCACATAAATTCACTCGGGTTTTCTGGCAGGCAGAGCAAAGAGGGAAACACAGGAAGTTGCATATTCTTATGATCAGAAATGTTAAAACATGTCAGAAATTTCTCATGTGATCTTGAAGATCCCTTCCTGTATTTGAGATTTCATAAAAATGGGGTAATAACATCTACCTTTCAGAATCTTGGTAGGAATGATTGAGACCACACTGGTACATAAATGTTAGTTTACTGTTGTCTTTATATAACTCCAGTAAAGGTTCATGGTAGAAATCTAAGGAGTCTGACTGTAGCTAACTTAGTTAAAACTCCAGAGTCTGACCTTCTATGGGTCATCTAGTTACTATTTATTTAAGTGCCCCTATATTGTGAGTAACCATGAAGCATTTTTACAGTCTTCTCCATACAAAGTAGATGTTACTGTCTGTGTTTCATAAGTTAGGCAGCTGAGCCCCAGAGAAGTGATGTCACTTGGCTAAGGCCACGTATAAAGGTTTTAGTCAAAACTTGCACCCCTATCTCTACGTCACCAAAGCCCATGGTTTTTCTACTACATTACACTGCTTCTAAAATATGGAAGAGTTTAACAGTATTGGTATTATTTCCAAGAAGTATTCCAGTTTATAAAGCTGTCATTGTGAAGAACCAGCACACACTGGGTTAGAATTTGTGTTATGTGAAATCACAGACAGAGTCATGACTCAGAAGGCTCCGCATACCCCTGAGAGCATCAAAATGTCTATATTTTGTGTTCGTGTTTTGTTTTTTAAAAAATAATTTCTTGGTCAAGACTTGAGGACTTGGAGAGTGACAGAGAGTAAGGTCACCCTGGGACCACTAGTGACAGCTTTGCCAATAAGGTTAGAGTGTTCTTTAACCTTAAAGCTTGCTTAATGAAAAGAGACCCGCCCCCCCAAAAACCTTTTTACTAACGGGTAGTGCTCTCTTGTCAGTTTGAAATGAGCAAACTGTCAGCCTGCCGATTACCATGCATACAGTATATTCTCATTAAATCATGCACTGTAAGTTTCTTCAGGTTTTCAAACTGCTTAATTGAAAAAATGTGTAGTGTCGCTCTTACAGGAAAGAGGCAGGAATCAAAGGGCTGGAGGGTTTACTCTTAATATTTTGGAGTTTGCTTTTAAGTGCAGCCAGAAATTGTTCTATTTTACAGTTTTGATTAAAGGACTGTTCCTTCTGCATCTTTTTTGGTTTCGTTTATAATTCAAACACTGTAATGATAATGCAGTTGCTTTTATAATAGAGCTACTAAATCATTCTGCCAGGAGATGAAAACCAAAGTAAAGGGCTCACCTTTTTGTGCTGTAGCTCTAAGGCCGACTTGGGTGTATTGAGGCTGAAACAAACTAGGAATAAGAGATCTGGATGGGTTTTAGTTTCGCTAAATCTCTGCTGCTGTGTTTTCATTTTAGGAGGTTTAGGCTTTAGCATCACCTCAATGGGTGAGTTAATCCTGTATGAGAGCTGATACCCTTAGGCTATCATGGCCTATGATAATTAGGCTGTTTGATTTGTTTGCATGGTAGCTCTAAAAAATACCAGTGCCCAAGCTCCACCCCAGATCAAATAAATCAGAATCCTTGGGGGTAACTGTTTTTAAAAGCTCTCCAGGTTATTCTAATATGAGCCAGGATTGACAGAGCCTGGCCTAAATTGACTTGACTAGTCCAGCATTTCAATTCAACTGATTCAGCAGCTCTTACCATCAACCACAAGGCATCAACCAACGACTTAGCAACCAATAAACGCTTCAGGGTTTCAGAAGGATAAAAACTCTGATTTCTGAGCTCCACTTAGATCTATAAATGAGATTCTTTGGAGACAGGACCCAGGAATCTCCATTTTTAACCAGAACTCTAGGTGATTCTTATGCCCTAAGGTATGAGAATTTGCTAGAGAAGCAGGATGATCTTTATAAGTGAAGCTGAGTGGAACTTCAGAGGAAAGTGCATAAATCACAGTAAAATCAGGGCAGGCTTTTTTTTTTTTTTTTTTTAAAGGGATTTTGGTACATTCATTTAGGCTACCTGGGATCATGCATGGTTATAATGGCATTAGTTTTTTTGGGGGATAACCCCCCACAGCATCACCACCACTATTATGAGACCCTGGGATGCACACACACTTTGTAGCTTCTTTAACCTTTAGACATCTGGGCCTAACGACTAGGGCCAATGCATTTTTCAAGGGCTTAGAAAAATATTGAGAACTAAAAGGAAGAGAAAATGATTTTGGACTTGAAGTATGTAGAAATTGCAGAGTCAGATCAATTAGATATTTAATAAAATGTCAACAAAATAGAACATTGTGCTATTGCTATTAATGACTAAATTTAGTAATTATAAAGAGTCTATGTTTAGAGACATTTTATGAGTTTGCTTTTCTCACTTCTTAAGCATGTCTGAATTGCATGATGATTGTTGAGAAATTTTAGCCAATTTTAAAATTTAATAAAGCAAATTGTATGTAACCAAATAATTTTAAATGGAAAAATACAAAAATCTTCTCAAAAATTTTTCATCGAACACTTCTTTATTGTAATGTATTATATATAATATTGTATTGAGCCTCCCAAAGAAAAGGTGCTTAAGACCTAGGAAGGTCGTGTACCCCAGAGTATATACTTAAAAATTAAAGGATATTTAATTGTCCAGAACTCCACTCTCATTGACAAGGCTATCAAAATATGTCTAAGCAAACTTCTAAAGATATAGTTGAAACTAAATATTGTTGCTCACCTTCCCTCTAGGGGGGAAAAAAGAAGCCAAAAAAGATAAAAGAAAAAAAAAAATTAAGCTACATACCACACTGCCTTTAAACGTACATCACTTACATAAAAGTTGGGATAGTTAATGAGCATCAGATGAGACTTACAACGCCAGTTGCACACTATATCTTTTGCTCAGAAAATTACCCCTAAGAAATTGTGATAATAGTAGTGAAACAACACGTGACTAAAATAAAAGAGAAGTAGATACCCTAGAAATTTGGAGTCTCTGAGGTCAGTTGGTAACTAGAACTAAATGTCTTTTTAAAATTCTCCACACCACTTTCATACCTTGGATTTGATTACATACTAGGTCCCCAGTTTCAGAATTCTTCTGATCCATCGATTACGAGTCCCACTACTAACATCTTACTTAAGGTACATCTTCTCCTTTTCTTAGCCCCTTCTTGTTTCTTTTGTAAAAAGCTACCACTGCAGTTTTATTTTTTGGTTTACCTTCTTTTTTGACTGTCTCCTTCCCCAGAATATAAACTCCATGAAATCATGAGTTATGGCTGTACTTTACCAAATCAGTCATGGAGAAGAAAGGGTGGTGACAATTGATCACTTTGTCCTTGCCAGCAATGATTAGTCAGGAGCGTCATACTACTGGGACAGTGTAACAGATGCTTATGGTCAGGAAATATTTTAAAACACCTTTTGTAAACTTGGATTCTGTAACGCCAAGTCAATAAATGAGTGAAGGAAAGGAAGCTATATTTGAGTTTCATCTATATCTCTCTTACATCCTGCAGCGTGCAAAAGGAAAAAAAAGGGAAAGAATCAGCTTTTCTATAAATTCTGTGACTTCTAGATGAATAAACTGGTTAATTGTTCACTTGAAAAATGACTACTTTATACTTTTGGAAAGGAGCCTGAATATTTCTTGGCAATACTTCAACTGATTAATAATTTAGAATGGTGATGGACTGGAGAATGGAAGTGGAGCTAATAGCCTCTCATTTTCCTCTTTATTATTTTAGACAAACTGGTAAGTCATGGTAGAAGTGTGGGGAGTTTCTGGGTCAACTGACTAGAAGCTTTGGATTAAAAATGGAGAGAGGTATTTGGTTTCTCTAAGGTGTTGACTTCACCCGTAATGGAGCTGGATGACTTTGTGATGTGTTGCTTCTGGTACTTAGCTGCTTAGAGTTGCTATTACACTCCCAAAAAGTCTGTGTGAACTACAGGCAACTCCTACTGTGACTGCTGTGTGCCATATCAGGCTAGACACTGCTTGGGAAGAAACAACGGGTCCAACACAATTCTAACCTTAAGAAGTTCAAAAATCTGGCAAGAGACACATATGTCTATAAATCATTATTCTACCAGGTAAAAAGTATTAAGTGTCTTAGGAGAGGGCTATGAACAAATACCATGGGGGCCATTAACTTATGGATTGGTGTGAGGGATCTGCCTAATTGGGAATTAGTGATTTGAAACAATGTGAGAAAGTCAAACTACCTACTAGTAACTGTATATGCTGGTAACAGCAATCAGAATGAGAAAATGCCTAAGAAAGGAATGCTGGCATGAGAACCTCATTGGGATTTCCAGGGCTATGTAAAGCTCTGTGCCTGTATTCAGAAAGATAGGATTCGGATAAATTGTATCCTAGAAGGAGTGAAGTGAGCCTTATCCTAGAAAATGCACAAGGGTTTAGCTGGAAATTTCTACGTGTTTTGGGGAGAGGCTGTGGCTTTAAAAGCAGCCAGTGTTATTGTGGATGTTGCCAGGGGTGCTGATGTTCTTCTGTCTCTAAGGGAAGCGTGTCTGGGCACCCCAACTGAATCCCACAAATTCTGAAGAGAGTTGAGTTTTTCATCTAAATAAGACAGTGTGTATTTGAGTGCCAAATCTGCTTCCACTGGCTGAATGTTTTGCTAATATAGTCAGGGCCTGAATGCAATTAAGACTCACCTCAAGGAGCAATGAATTATGCATGCTTTCCCTGACCTCCCGTCTCCCGAGGACTTAAGTAACTTCCAGAATACTCATGTTTTGAGTATTTGTATATGTTATTGTTATGGACTAAATTTTGTCCCTCCAAAATTCATATGTTGAAGCTCTAACCTCCAATGTGACTGTATTTAGAGAGAGGGCCCTTAAAGAGGTAATAAAGGTTAAATGAGGTCATAAGGGTGAGGCCCTAATCCAATATGACTGGTGTTCTTATAAAAAGAGGAAAAGACACCAGAGATGCAGCCACAGAGAGAAGAAATCATGTGCACAGCAAGAAGGTGGCCTTCTGCAAGCCAAGGAGAGAGGCCTCAGGGGAAATCAAATGTGCTGACATCTTGATCTTGGACTTTCAGCCCCTAGAACTGTTGAGAAGTACACTTCTGTGGTATTTTGTTATCTCAGTCCTAGAAGACTAATACGGTTATTGACAAATCCTCCTGCGGGTTTGATTTGTGAGCCTAGGTCAACGACAAGTTAAATGGAACTCTCAATTTGGGCCAAAGCAACCATGAAAGTCCTTAGGAAATGATTCTCCTTCCTTTCTCATTAAGTAGTATCTAGCATAACCATAGTATAAAGCTACTCATTTATGCAGAGCAAATTTTTTACTCAGACATCTACTTATTCACCAAATGCTCATTGAGTGCCTACTATGTGCCAGTTACTCACAGATTATGATCAGAAGGAGCTGTCAGTCTAGAAAAGGAAATATAACAGGCACATAACATACTTTCATTTGTTTGTGGAAATACCGTGGGCATGCCAAGACTGAACGGATTCATTGCAACTGAATGGCAGGGAAGACTCCTGGTGGAGGTGGAGTTGAAGGAGGGCTTTGGAGGACAGATGGGGTTTGGTCATGCAGGGTTGGGCAGTGGGGGAGAGAGGAAGAAATAGTGAGCAAAGGCTTAGAGGCGTAACCCTGGGAAGTTTATGCGGAGATGTGCACTTTGACTGAAATGTAGAATATGCAAAGGTAAATTTTCCGTCATAAGGATGAGCTATCTCAGACTCAGAGGGCTTCCTTCGTAAAGGAATGATGATATGCTACACACTGTCCTTCACACATTGTTATGTTAACACATCCACACTCATAATAACCCTGCAAGGTATGTGTTAGTATAGTGTTATCCCAATTTATAGTTGGAGAAACTGAGGCATGGGTGGGTTAAATTACTTGCCAGTTACTAGGAAATGGTGGAGCTGGGATTTGAACCTACACATCCTGGCTCCAGAGTTTTTGCCTATATAAAAGAGGTCTGAGCATCTAAACCAAAGTATGAGGGGGGGAAGTACTGGATGTCCATAGATTTGCAAATGGGGCAAGATGCAGACCTTTGAGATAGTGGGCAGCTTCTCCTATTTCCTTGCGCAAAGAGAAGGGCAGAGCCCCTGCTTCAAATAATCATGATGGGGGATCGCAGTGCCCTTGGCCACCTTCCCCTAAGTTATCCATGTTTGCAGCCATTAGTGGAGATAAATCCTCGGTACAGGGAAACAAAAGTGTTTTTCAGGCGCTTTGCTGCCATGGTTAGCCTAGGACAGGGTTATGAAAGGAGCTTTTCTGTGTCTGCTGCCTTCCGGGGTTACATTCTTAGTGAATCTACTGCCTCAAAATGGAGCTTGTTAGTTGCGTGTCATCCAAGGGTGGCAATTAGTTGCATGTGTTTGGTTGGGTGCCAGCTCCCAGGGCACCAGACCTCAGTGGGGGAGCCACTGTTTGTCATGAATTAGTCTTTAAATAAAAGCAAGTTTTTAAAATGGAGCATGCTAATTTGGGTTTTGCTAACCCCCTCTGAAGAAGGCTTGGCCTGTTTGGTGCCAGCTGGCTGAGTTGGCATTCAGCAAGAAACTGGGTCCCTACCAAAAATTGCATTGCTCCCTCCTCCCGCTTTGAGAGCAAAATGGCAGGAAGGAGCTGGTTGGCCCTGAGAAACAAGGTGAAACAAGGTGCAGGGACAACGCAGCAATCGGATGATGAAAGGGAATTGAGCTGCCCTGGTCATACCCGCTTCTCTCACCACCTTAGGAAGAAAAGTCCACCCCTCTCTTTCCCCACTCACGCTGTCCTCAGCCACCCATTCAGTGACTTTCTACATAAAAGCCTTCCTCATCCAATTGCTTATACACTGCACCTTTTATACTCTTCCAAGTCATACTTAAGGGATTATCACTGCAGCTTTTAACTTCCCTGAGAAAGAGCTGAATGAGCGTGAATGGGGCGGAAGAGTCTTCAGTGAGAAAGTGTCCCCCACCCCAAAATGCTCATAAAACCCCTAATCACGATGTAAGAATGCCATCCTGTTTTTGGTGGCGGCTGGTTACAAATGTGCTCATTAACAATTACTGTACATATAGGCGATAATTACAGGAGTCGTGTCGCACACACAACTCATGGTAATAGAATGCGGGGCAACAACGGGCCCTGGTCGCCTTACTAGGGTGCTTTTTACACACGAAAATCCATCCCACCAATCAAGGTTTTGATTCTTGAAACTCAGCACTTTGCCCAATGAGTGCTAATTGGAAGATTTGTTTTCTTACACTTTCCAGGTGGATAACCTGATCCTGAGTAATGGTGACTGTCATGCAATGAACTGTTGAAAACAGGAACTCTTCAGTTTTTTAATTATCTATTTCGGTTTTGTTTTGCAAACATCCCTTTGTCTTCCAGTAGGTTTGCTCTTTATTGGGAGAGGAGCCTTGTACAAAGGCAAGACAGAAAAGGAATTTAAATAAGGTTTATATTCGTTCTGAAGATTCAGGAAAGATGGGAGCTTTTTCTCAATATAAATGTTATTTGTGCAGCAATTACTGAGAAATATGAGCTGTCCTAGTTACTAATGTACGTTAAATTTCCTGGAGTGAGATTTTTGTGAAATTTCCTGGAGTGAGATTTTTTTTTTTTTAACTTGTTTATTTGATGCCAGTGCCTCTGTTCTTCTGAATGTAGCATATTAAGTTTACTAATAAACCCACACCCCATTCCTAAGAGACTAGGCCTGAAAACCTTCTTGACAGGACAAGAATTTGTTTGCTTGTTTGTTTATAAACGTTGATGCAGAATTGACAATGACGGACATTTTGAATATTTGAGTACCATATATAGTTTTAAGGGGGATCTTATTTTTTCAAGGCAATGCAGTTTCTTTAAATGTGCATTTAATATTTTTGGTCTCGGCAGGACAATGTGTTGCTTTTAAGGATAAGAGCCCATAATGAGCCCATGAGCTTTTAATTTGTGATGTATCTGACAGGATTGTGGTGGATCTGATAGGGGATGCATGGGATTATTTCTGCAATCTGAAAATAAACCAGCTGGTATTCTGAAAACATTCAGAGAACACCGAACACCCCCATGTTAATGGCCCATGGCTTGATCCAACATCTGGATCCAACATCTGGAAAATTCCTGGTAGGGCATTTACATAAGAGTAGGACAGATTAGCCATATTCTCCGTAGATCTAAGGAACCTAATTAATGTGTTGTATACTTCTTATGGCCCAATTCATATATATTTTTTTAACATCTTTATGTTAAACTAATGTTATGTTAAACTAATATATTGTCATTTTTACCGTGAAAGTCAGCACAAATCATTAATGATTTCAGCAGCTATTTATGTTCTTCTCTTGTCTAGTATATGCCAATTAGCGTGAAATTATTCCTATTAGAGACATGATTGAATGATAGTAACCTGACTGTAACTTGTTGGCAGAAATTCTTTCATAATGACAATAATAAACTATGCATTGGAGTCCTTGCTGGGCTGTGTTAAACAGGAAGGTTGGATTTTATATGTTTCTAACCATCATGAACAATACTTCCTTTTTTAAAAAATTAATTAATTTCTTTATTTTTGGCTGCGTTGGGTCTTTGTTGCTGCGCACGGGCTTTTCTCTAGTTGCGGCGAGTGGGGGTTACTCTTCGTTGTGGTGTGTGGGCTTCTCATTGCGGTGGCTTCTCTTTGTTGTGGAACAAGGCCTCTAGGCACGCAGGCTTCAGTAGTTGTGGCACGTGGGCTCAGTAGCTGTGGCTCACTGGCTCTAGAGCACAGGCTCAGTAGTTGTGGCGGGCGGGCTTAGTTGCTCCGTGGCATGTGGGACCTTCCTGGACCAGGGCTCAAACCCGTGTCCCCTGCATTGGCAGGCAGATTCTTAACCACTTTGCCACCAGGAAAGTCCCATGAACAATACTTCTTAATGACTGTGTGAACTGAAGGAAATGTGCTATCTTGCAAATTTGCTTCAGTGTGAGAACTTATCATTTTTGTTTAATTTGTTGGGGGAAGGAATCACTGTTTGCCATTTAAAATGGTGTTCAGGGACCACTTTGCAATATGGACACATTATGATCAACAACAGTATATAGAGCCTAGATGAGTTCATCATTGCTCTCCTTATAGACAATATCTGAATTTTTAAGTGAAATTTTCCATATCTAATCATCACTGTAGAATGAAATATTATCATCAATGGCAGTGACTAAGAAAAATACAGAGAGCGTATCCTGCCATGAGATTGATGATTTAATTATCCTTTTTCTTTCACCTAATCTTGATCTGCTAAGGCCACATGACATGACTGAAAATGCATATCAGGCAGATAGTCCAAGATATCTAAGAGGAGCCGTAAAAAGGACAGCTTTAGCTCCGTGAAAATTCCTGGTAGGGCATTTACATAAGAGTAGGACAGATTAGCCATATTCTCCGTAGATCTAAGGAACCTAATTAATGTGTTGTATACTTCTTATGGCCCAATTCATATATATTTTTTAACATCTTTATTGAAGTATAATTGCTTTACAATGGTGTGTTAGTTTCTGCTTTATAACAAAGTGAATCAGCTGTACATGTATATATATCCCCACATCTCCTCCCTCTTGCATCTCTCTCCCACCCTCCCTATCCCACCCCTCTAGGTGGTCACAGAGCACTGAGCTGATCTCCCTGTGCTACGCGGCTGCTTCCCACTAGCTATCTATTTTACATTTGGTATATATAAGTCCATGCCACTCTCTTACTTTGTCCCAGGTTACCCTTCCCCCTCCCCATGTCCTCAAGTCCATTCTCTACGTCTGCGTTTTCATTCCTGTCCTGACCCTATGTTCTTCAGAACCACTTTTGTTTTTTTAGATTCCATATATACGTGTTAGCATACGGTATTTATTTTTCTCCTTCTGACTTCACTGTATATGACAGTCTCTAGGTCGATCCACCTCACTACAAATAACTCAGTTTCGTTTTTTTTTATGGCTGAGCCAACTCATATTCTTTGGTCTCACTTTTTACTCAGGCCATTGCTGTGGAAACCAGCTTAGGGCAGGTGTGACCCGAGGCCTCTTGCCTAAGCTGAATTGGGTATCCTCATTTTCTGCCTTAGAGCTTCTCTGATACCTTGTGTGAGAGTTATTAAACCATGAAGTAATCCCTGACTAGGGTGGGATGGGAACTGGTGAAGAATTACTGTCCTCTTCCATGCTTTGTTCTCATTATACATATACATCTGGAGCACGTAAGGTTTCTCAGAGAGTTCCAGCCTGACTGAGCCCCAGTTGCCCACAGTGGTGATCAACTTGAGAATATACCCTTCTATTGCATTTCACTCCACATAAGATGCTGTTGGAGCCCCACCAAGATCAACTTTACTGAGTCAGCACATCATGACCCAGCTGCTTGTAGTATTGGATGCAAAGGCCTCACAGATGAACCCTTCTCAAGAGAATTACCTTCTGTTGAGAGGAGCCACCTTCCCCAGAAATATCCACGAGATTCTTCAACTCTTGACAAAGGGCAATCCATAGCCAGTGACTGAAGCTGTCCAAGTGGGATGATACTATGGTCCATTCATATTCCAGAGCTCTTTGTGGGATCAGGCCAAGGCTAGACTTCAACTAAAGCCACAGATTTTCTTGGCTTCTTCTCAGGCCCAACCTACTCCCTTGTTTCCTCACAACTTTCTCCTGAGGGCACTTCTTCAATCAATTATTTGCACAGAAATGCCCATCTCAGGCTCTACTTCTAGGGAATATGATTTAAGACACCTTTCTTCCCTGTTTCACTCTCTATGGTCCCCCACTCCTGTTATCTAGGGCCCTTTCCCCGGGTAAACCACCTTTTAGTAAGACTTTGCTTTAGGCTCCGCTTTCCAGAGTTGGGTGTTAGGGTGGGGTGGGGAACCCAGACTATTACGAAGAACAATTTCAGTATGTTTGGAAGCTCCACTGTGTGATGCCCACAAGATTAAGTGCACATGGTCCCTTCTGAATGTCCTATTGAGGGAACTTCAATCCAGAAAGAATTAGGCAACGTAAGATTATGCTAGAGTGAACGATTCAGGTAATACATGCAAAAGTTGAGAGATTTATTATGTGGGACTAAAGAGGGTATCAAAGACTTGTTGGAGGAAGTGTACTTGAATCTATGAGAGAAACATTTAGAAGGAGGAGAGAGGTGGCAGAAGGAAATTCAGCTTGGAGAGACATCATGAATAAAGGCTTTGAGTGTGCTTGAAAATCATTAGTTCAAGGGACCCTGACATTGCCACCATCCCTGTGGGAATATAGGCTTCATATACAAGTTGGATATGTCCAGAATGTGCTTTTATTTGTTCTATAGATATCTTTTCTATAACTATCAGTTCCAGGCATTATGGTGGGCACTGGAAGTGATAAAATAGAAATTGTCTCTGCTTGAAAACAACTTGCAGGAGAGCAAATACATAAGCAAACAGGTAAACACATATAATTACAGGCTGTTTTCTAAAGCTCTGAAGGAAATTAACAGTTCAGTGCCATGACAGAAAATAACAAGGGTCACATATGTTAGATCAGGTGGACCAGAAAGTCATCCCTGAGAATATGATGTTTAAGCAGAGCTCTAAAGAGTGGAAAGTAGTCAGTACTGTAAAAGGCGGTGGAGCAAGGAGGAACATGGCAGCCAGAGGGATGGCATATGCAAAGGTCCTGAGGCAAGAAGTACCTCAATGTATATGAGGTACAAAGAAGACCAGTGTGACTATGTAGTACTGAATAAGGGAGTGCACAAGACAAAGCTGGAAGGTAGGGAGGAGCAGGATTTTAGAGGGCATCATGCTTTTTTATCCTCAATGTAATGGAAAGCAACTGAAGGTCTTTAAGGGCAGAAGTGATAGTTTCCAACTTACGGTTTTAAAATATGACTATTGTGTGAAAAATAGATTGAAGTGGGGGACACGGATAGATGTAGGGAGAGCAATAAAAAAGCTATTGCAGTAATCCATGTGAGAAATGATGATCACCAAGCCTAAGGAGAGTCAATGGATGTGAAGTAGAATTTACTAGAATGTAATTCAGGACAGCAGGGGCTTACTCCCGTGATCACTGTTGTATCCAGGCCTACACCTGAGGTCTGTGAGGCCCCGGGAAAGAGTACAAATGGAGGTCACATACCACCTGTCTAAATATCTAAAAATTATAAATCCAGCTAATAAGCTGTAAAAGAAATGCTTTTTTATCCTTCTACCATGACAATATAACTCTTCAGCAACAAAATCCAAAAATATAGGTAAAGCTATGATTGAAAATTGGCAAAATATCAAAGATAACTGAATATGATTATTGTTGCACATGTTCTGTTATTAGGGATGATATTTGGATGGATTAAAGGCAGAAATAATTCATACATTATTACATATTTATTCCAAAGAAGTGATTTTTCTTATCTTCGTTTCAGTAAAATAAATATGGTGTTATAATCAACTTAAAAAAATTTTTTTTAACATAATTGTGTCCATTGGCAGTCATGATTTAATGCAGGAGTTTGCAGCTATGGCCTAGGGGCCAAGTTTGGCCATGCTTCTTCATTTACATATTACCTATGGTACCTTTTGTGCTATAATGGCAGAAATGAGCAGTTGCAACAGTCCAAAATGTTTGCTGCCGGGTCCCTTACAGAAAAATTTGCTGACCTCTGAGCTAAAGAATTAAAAACTAAACTGCATGTGTATTCACAATGTGTAAAATTTGAATTTATGTTCATTAAGCATCTCAATTAATTATAAAAACATTAGGTTATTTTTTGAATGTTTTTTAAAAAGTTACATTTCTTGTAAAATATTCAAAATTACTTATTAGAATTAAAGGGCAAAATGTAGAGTACATTAACTAATATAAACATGTTAACTCAATTTAAATATGCTAGATTTTAATTTTTTACCGTATTTTGACATTTTAGTTAAATCTTATTAGTATTATAAAAAGAAAATAATTTCTGGTTTTATGTCAGTGTCTGTCTAGTTGCAATCTATTATCTAATATCAGTGTAAAGAACTGATATCAGATTTCATACATGTCATCCTGTGACCTTCATATATTCAAGTTTTAGAAAAGTGCGTGTTATTTAATGTTGCAAAATGTACATAAACCACTATGTACTGCTGGAATTTGTGACACCTCTGAAACTATGAAAGGGCACCAGAAGATTCTGATAAAAGAAGAAAATATACGTATAGCACGACTGCGAACTTAGTTTTTTTAATGCAAGACTGTTGCCTTCGTGCTAGCTGAGTGGAAGGATCTGACAAATTGATTTGTCTTTCTTTCATTTAAGCCCTCCCACTGCTCGAATCCTGCCCACACCACAGAGCAGTGTGCATCTCTGTTGCCTGCAGTTTTGCACTCGCACAGCCCACAACCCACAACTCTTCCTGGCATTCAGACTCAGTCACCTTTTCTTCAATGATACCGAGCAAGAGAGGTCGAGAAGCACTTTCCCAGGGCATTAAACCTCATTATGCACAAGAATAGAAGTTACTAGTTGTATTTTACAAGAACCAAGCACCAAATCCTAAGTAACAGGGTCGTGATGTGTTTTCTCATCATTTTTGGTGGAGATATGTTTGTGATTTGGAGGCCCTCTAAAGTGTGGGGTTCAGGATATATCAAATGATAAAGTAATGTAATACACAATGTGCAAACTATAGAAATGCAAGGAGAAATAAACAGAAATATAATAATAGAGGATATTAAACGCTGAATCTATGGAAAATCAAGTAGATAAAAAATCTGATCAAAATAATTGATAAAGATGAACTAGATAGTAATATCTAAATTTAGACCCTGATAACAGAGAATATATCTTCTTTTCATGAGCCTTTGGAAAATTTGCAATGCATGACCTTTATAGGTTACAAAGACATCACAGGAAATTTCAAGAAGTCCTCATCACCTGATTACAATGCAATAAACTAGAAATTCATTATCAAAATCTTATAATCTAGACATTTAAAATACTTTGATAAGCAACTCTTAATTCAAAGACACATTCAAAACCCAACTTGAAAAATATATAGACACCACTGAAAATTAAAATGTAACACATGTAAAGTTATGGGCTACAGCTGAACCCATGTTTAGAAGAGAATCTATAGCCTTAAACACCTGAATAACAAAAAAGTAACAAAAAATAAAGTGTATTAATTATTCTGTTCAGGCTGCTGTAACAAAATACCACAGACTAGGTGGCAGAAACAGCAAACATTTATTTCCCACAGTTCTGGAAGTGAGGACCCACTTCCTGGTTTACAGAGGTAGTCTTCTTGCTATTTCCTCACATGGAGGAAAGGACTAGAGAACTCTCTGGTGTCTCTTTCATAAGGACAGTAATTCCACTCATGAAGCTCCACTCTTATGACCTAATCACCTCCCAAAGGTTCCACCTCCAACTACCATCACTTTGGGGATTAAGTTTCAACATATGGATTTTGGGGGATATATTCATTACATAACATAAAGAAATTAAACATCAGATTTAAGAAAAGAACAATAAAATAAACAAGGAATACAGCGAGAGCCAAATAATACAGACAAGGTCAAAAATTAAGTTTCCTAATTTAAAAACAAATCCAGGGACTTCCCTCGTGGCTCAGTGGTTAAGAATCTGCCTGCCAACGCAGGGGACACGGGTTCGAGCCCTGGTCCGGGAAGATCCCACATGCCACAGAGCAACTAAGCCCATGTGCCACAACTACTGAGCCTGCACTCTGGAGCCCGCGAGCCACAACTACTGAGCCCATGTGCCACAACTACTGAAGCCCGTGCGCCTAGAGCCCCTGCTCCGCAACAGGAGAGGCCACCGCAACGAAGAGTAGCCCCCGCTCGCCGCAACTAGAGAAAGCCCGCGCGTAGCAACGAAGACCCAAAGCAGCCAAAAATAAATAAATAAAAAATAAATACATTTAAAAAAAAAAAAACAAATCCAGTTTAAGTATTATGAATAAACCCAAGTGCTATTTCTTTGAAAATAGTGCTACACAATGAAATAATCCACATGATATCCTGATCAAGGGGAAGATAGGGAGCACAAAAATACAAAATTAAAAGTGTAAAGGGAGAAATGAATGTGACTAAGGAAGCCATTGAAAGAGTCAAAGGAGAACCTTTGCAAAATATTTTGCATATAACTTTGAAAATCTTGATGGAATGGATTTTTTTAAATAGGTAAATAAGTTACCCAAGAAAAAAGAGAAAAACTTTAATAACATTGGAAAAATCTGAAGTTATCAAAGATCTGAAAAAGCCCCAGGTCTTTACGCTTTAAGACGCAAATTGTTTTGAACTTTTAAGAAATAGATAATGATAATGCTATTTAAAATGAGAACTGGTAAGAGTGATTTTATATCTGCATAATGGAATGCTGTGCATTCATTAGATAGGGCGCAGAGGTCCTGTGTATGGCTGTGGGATAATCTCCAAAATATATTAAGGGGGAAAAACAGCAAGATACAGAGCACTGCATCTATTATATAATCACATGGGTAAATCTCTATATGTGTGTGGGGGCATGTGTGTGCATGTATATGTATGTGTGATATCTGTAAAGGAATACAAAAGCACCTGATAATGGTTGCCTCTGGAGAAGGGAACTAGGCAGCTGGAAGACAGATAGAAGGCAGATACTTTTAAATTTGTGCCATTCTGTACTTTCTTGAATTTGATATTATGTACATATACCACATACTCAAAGAATTATAAAAATAAAATTATCTTTAACACAAGGAAGGAAAACTGCTGATGTGTTTTAGGAAGTCAGCATCACACAGATACCAAAGTCTGACAAAGACAGCACAAAGTAGAAGACTATAAATCTTCTCCTTCATGGACTCATTATGAAAACTGACATTAAAAAGTTAGTAAACAGGGCAGACAGCAGAATCAAGAAGAACTACAATCCATCCCAAAACAATTAAGAAAATGGTCATAGGAACATACATATTGATAATTACCTCAAGTATGAATGGATTAAATGCCCCAACCAAAAGACACAGGCTTGCTGAATGGATATAAAAACAAGACCCATATATATACTGTCTACAAGAACCCCACTTCAGACCTAGGGACACATACAGATGGAAAGTGAGGGGATGGAAAAAGATATTCCATGCAAATGGAAATCAAAAGAAAGAGTAGCTGTACTCATATCTGATAAAACAGACTTTAAAATAAAGAATGTTACAAGAGACAAAAAAGGACACTCATAATGATCAAGGGATCCATCCAAGAAAAGATATAACATTTATAAATATATATGCACCCAACATAGGAGCACCTCAATACATAAGGCAACTGCTAACAGCTATAAAAGAGGAAATCGACAGTAACACAATAATAGTGGGGGACTTTAACACCTCACTTACACCAATGGACAGATCATCCAAAATGAAAATAAATAAGGAAACAGAAGCTTTAAATGACACAATAGACCAGATAGATTTAATTAATATGTATAGGACATTCCATCCAAAAACAGCAGATTACACTTTCTCCTCAAGTGCGCATCGAACATTCTCCAGGATAGATCATATCTTGGGTCACAAATCAAGCCTCAGTAAATTTAAGAAAATTGAAATCATAGCAAGCATCTTTTCTGACCACAATGCTATGAGATTAGAAATCAATTACAGTGAAAAAAAAAACACACACACATGGAGGCTAAACAATACGTTACTAAATAACCAAGAGATCACTGAAGAAATGAAAGAGGAAATCAAAAAATACCTAGAGACAAATGACAAGGAAAACATGATAATGCAAAACCTATGGATGCAGCAAAAGCACTTCTAAGAGGGAACTTTATAGCTATGCAACCCTACCTCAAGAAACAAGAAAAATCTCAAATAAACAATCTAACCTTACCCCTAAAGGAACTAGAGAAAGAAGAACAAACAAAACCCAAAGTTAGCAGAAGGAAAGAAATCATAAAGATCAGAGCAGAAATAAATGAAATAGAAACAAAGAAAACAATAGCAAAGATCAATAAAACTGAAAGCTGGTTCTTTGAGAAGATAAACAAAATTGGTAAACCATTAGTCAGACTCATCAAGAAAAAGAGGGAGAGGACTCAAGTCCATAAAATTAGAAATGAAAAAGGAGAAGCTACAACAGACACCGCAGGAATACAAAGCATCCTAAGAGACTACTACAAGCAACTCTATGCCAACAAAGTGGACAACCTGGAAGAAATGGACAAATTCTTAGAAAGGTATAACGTTCCAGGACTGAACCAGGAAGAAATAGAAAATATGAACAGACCAATCACAAGTAATGAAATTGGAACTGTGATTAAAAATCTTCCAACAAAAGTCCAGGACAGATGGCTTCACAGCTGAATTCTATCAAACATTAGAGAAGAGCTAACACCCATCCTTCTCAAACTCTTCCAAAAATTTTCAGAGGAAGGAACACTCCCAAACTCATTCTATCAGGCCACCATCACCCTAATACCAAAACCAGACAAAGGTACTACAAAAAAAGAAAATTACAGACCAATATTACTGATGAATATAAATGCAAAAATCCTCAACAAGATACTAGCGAACAGAATCCAACAACACATTAAAAGGATGATACACCATGATCAAGTGGGATTTATCCCAGGGATGCAAGGATTCTTCAATATATGCAAATCAATCAGTGTGATACACCATATTAACAAATTGAAGAATAAAAACCATATGATCATCTCAATAGATGCAGAAAAAGCTTTTGACAAAATTCAACACCCATTTATGACAAAAACTCTCCAGAAACTGGGCATAGAGGGGACCTACCTCAACATAATAAAGGCCATATACGACAAACCCACAGCAAACATCATTCTCAATGGTGAAAAACTGAAAGCATTTCCTCTAAGATCAAGAACGAGACAAGGATGTCCACTCTCACCACTATTATTCAACATAGTTTTGGAAGTCCTAGTCACGGCAATGAGAAGGAGAAGAATTAAAAGGAATCCAAATTGGAAAAGAAGAAGTAAAACTGTCACTGTTTGCAAACTAACTAATACTAAACTTTCTTTGGGTTATTTGTATGGAAATATGTTAATATCAATGTTTCAGACATTACATGAAATTCCTAAAAATCTTTTATGTTCTGGTATAATGTTATAAGTCATAATTCTATTTAATACTTTAAAATGTATATCTCAGAAGTAACTAAATTTCCTTGTCAACTGCATTATTATGAACTTTCATCAAATCTTTAACCGTTGTCATTTTTAAGTCTTTTGTCATTTACAGACAGTTCTGGGTGTACTCTGATTCTTTTGCAAAAATGTTCCTGTAAAAGGGTTTTATCTTCAAGGAATTCATGGAAAAGACTCTGACAAGTACAGGTTTCTGGTAACTGACTATACTGCTGAACTGAATGAATAAGCATTTTCAGAACTCTAATGGAAAACTGACGAGTTCATAAAAGTGCTAACAAACATCAAGATGACAAAAAAATTAATTACGTGGGACTGAGTGAACTGATTATAATTTTTGTGACTTTCTGTTTGAATAATAAAAAGTTTAGTAAATATGATTCACCACATTATTAAAAGAATATTAGCCCTATCAAAAAGAGTGCTTATTCCCAGAATGCAAGGATGTTTTGATAATAGGTAATGTATTAATATACTCTTTTTTATTAAAATACATATGACTAATAACATTGTGTAAAATTAAAGTGTACAAGTTGATTTGATACATTTATATATTGTAATATGATTGCCTTTGTAGCAGTAATTAGAACCTCTATCATGCCACATAATTATCATTTCTTTTTAGTGGTTGGAATAATTAATATCTAGTCTTTTAGCAAGTTTGATCATTATAATACACTTGTCCATATTCACTATACTGTGCATTAGATCTCTAGGACTTACTACTTATTGCAAATTTGTACCCTTAAACAATATTTCAACAACATTAAGAATATTAATCTACTCTTAACCACTATCTACATTACCTCTCAAGTGGTAGAGTGCTGGGTGCTCAGCTGTCACCCATCTATAACTATAGTTATATATCTTCCTAATGCATTTTATCAATTCTAAAATGCTGTCAATTGTAAGATATCCTGATTTCAGAAATGTTAAAACGTGAAAAACTGTTTTTCTTAGAATCAACAAAGTTTAGTATCCATCCTTCCATCCATCCATCCATCCACCAATCCATCCATCCTTCCATCCACCCATCCGTCCATCCTTCCATCCATCCATTTTTCCTTTCCTCCCTTCCTCTTCCCTATCTACCTATTATATCTATCTATCTAGACTATTTCCAAGATATGTTTTTAAGTGAAAAGTAAGAAATAGAACAGGGGCTTCCCTGGTGACACTGTGGTTAAGAATCTGCCTGTCAATGCAGGGAACACAGTTTCAAGCCCTGGTCCAGGAAGATCCCACATGCCACGGAGCAACTAAGCCCATATGCCACAACTACTGAGCCTACGCTCTAGAGCCCATGAGCCACAAGTACTGAGCCCACGTGCCACACCTACTGAAGTCCACACACCTAGAGCCAGTGCTCTGCAGTAAGACAGGGCACCACAATGAGAAGCCCGTGCACTGCAACGAAGAGTAACTCCCGCTTGCCACAACTAGAGAAAGCCCACGCACAGCAACGAAAACCCAATGCAGCCAAAAATAAATAAATAAATAAATTTAAAAAAATAGAACAGTTTGTATACTATAGTCCAATCTATATATTTACAGAATAATATGTTTTATTGAGAAATAGTTGATGTACAATATTATATAAGTTACAGGTGTACAAGATAGTAATTCACAATTTTTAAAGTTTATACTCTATTTATAGTTATTATAAAATATTGGCTATATTCCCTGTGTTGTACCATATATCCTTGTAACTTATTCATTTTATCTATAATAGTTTGTTCCTCTTAATCTCCTGCCACTATTTTGCCCCTTCCCCCTCCCCTTTCCCTGCTGATAACCTCTAGTTTGTTCTCTATATCTGTGAGTCTGTTTCCTTTTTGTTATATTCACTAGTTTGTTATATATTTTTTAGATTTCACATATAAGTGGTATCATACAGTATTTGTCTTTCTCTGTCTGACTTATTTCACTTAACACAATACCTTCCAAGTCCATCCATGTTGTTGCAAATGGCAAAATTTCATTCGTTTTTATGGCTGAGTACTATTCCACTGTGTGTGTGTGTGTGTGTGTGTGTGTGTGTGTGTGTGTATCACATCTTCTTTATCCATTCATCTGTTGATGGACATTTTGGTTACTTCCGTATCTTAGCCATTGTAAAGAATGCTGCTTTGAGCATTGGGGTGCATGTATCTTTTCAAATTAGTGTTTTTGTTCTTTTTGGATATCTACCCAGGAGTGGAATTGCTTGCTGGGTAAACTAAACTATTTTTAGTTTTTTTGAGAAACCTCCATCCTGTTTTCCACAGTGGCTGCACCAATTTACATTCCCGCCAACAGTGTACAAGGGTTCCCTTTTCTCCACATCCGTGCCAACATTTGTTATTTGTGGTCTTTTTGATGGTAGCCATTCTGACTGGTGTGAGGTGATACTCATTGTAGTTTTAATTTGCATTTCTCTGATGATTAATTATATTGAGCGTCTTCTCATGTGTGTGTTGACCATCTGTATATGTTCTTTGGAAAAATGTCTATTCAGGTCTTCTGCCCATTTTTTGAGTAGGTTATTTGTGTTTTTTTTTTTTTTGATGTTGAGTTATATGAGTTTTTAAATTTATTTTGGATATTAACCCCTTGTTGGTCATGAGCAAATATTTTCTCCCATTCAGTAGGTGTCTTTTTCTTTTTTGTCAATGTTTTTGCTATGCAAAAGTTTTAAAATCTAATTAGGTCCCATTTGTTTATTTTTGCTTTTATTTCCTTTGCTTTAAGAGATAGATCCAAAAAAATATTGTACCATTTATGTCAAAGAGTGTTCTGCCTGTGTTTTGTTCTAGGAGCTTTATAGTATCTGGTCTTACATTTAAGTCTTTAATCCATTTTGAGTTTATTTTTGTATATGGAGTGAGAAAATGTTTCAATGTTGTACTTTTATGTGTAGCTGTCCATTTTCCCAGCACCACTTATTAAAGAGATTGTCTTTTCTCCATTGTATATCCTTGCCTCCTTTGTCATAGATTAATTGATCATAAGTGCATGGGTTTATTTCTGGGCTATCTATCCTGTTCCACTGATCTGTGTTTCTGTTTTTGTGCCAGTACCATACTGTTTTGATTACTATAGCTTTGTAGCATAGTCTTAAGTCAGGGAGTGTAATTCCTCCAGCTCTGTTCTTCTTTCCCAAGATTGTTTTAGCTCTTTGGGGTCTTTTGTGTTTTCATACAAATTTCAAAATTATTTGTTTTAGTTCTGTGAAAAATGCCCTTGGTATTTTGATAGGAATTGTATAGACTCTGTAGATTGCCTTGGGTAGTATGGTCATTTTGACAATATTAATTCTTCCAATCCATGAACACAGTATATCTTTCCATCTGCTTGTGTCATCTTTAACGTCTTCCATCAGTGTCTTATACTTTTTTGTGGTACAGGTCTTTTGCCTCCTTAGGTAGGGTTATTCCTAAGTATTTTATTCTTTTTGATGCGATGGTAAATAGTATTGTTTCCTTAATTTCTCTTTCTGGTAGTTTGTTGTTAATGTATAGAAATGCAGCAGATTTCTGTATATTAATTTTGTATTCTCCAGCTTTATTGAATACATTGATGAGCTCTAGTAGTTTTCTAGTGGTGTCTGTACGATTTTCTATATATAGTACCATATCATCTACAAACAGTGACAGTTTTACTTCATCCTTTCCAATTTAGATTCCTTTTGTTTCTGTTACTTGTCTTGTTGCTGTGGCTATGACTTCCAAAACTATGTTGAATAAAAGTGGCGAGAGTGGGCATCCTTGTGTTGTTCCTCATCTTAGAGGAAATGCTTTCAGCTTTTCACCATTGAGTATGACATTAGCTATATGTTTGTCATATATGGCCTTTATTGTGTTGAGGTATGTTCCTTATATGCCCACTTTTTGGAGGGTTTTTATCATAAATCGATGTTGAATTTTGTGAAAAGATTTTTGTGCATCTATTAGGATGCTCATATGATTTTTATTCTTCAATTTGTTAATGTGGTGTTACTAAATAATATTTAAATAGATACATAGTATATATGTGTGTGTTATTCCCTTAGTAGTATTTACAGAAAACTTTAAGTAAGGACCACTTCTGGAAAAAAGAATGGGGTTTAAGGGGGAGAGAAGGGAGTTTTTATTTTCTATCTTTCTGTACTGTTTGAATTCTCTAAGCTTATTCTACTTTCACCTTTATTTTAACAAATCAACAGAAATTTTTATGGCAGGGAAGTATTGGCCATTTGTTGCTTTGTTGCAGTAGAAGGTGCCAGAGAACCACCCAGATCACCTTAGGTACCATTCACCACTTTTGGGAGTCCCATCCCAGCTTCTGTGTACTTTTCTTCCAGTGGCTGCCCCTGCAGCCATTTTTGTAGCACCACCTGGAGGTACTGGTTCACTAGGCCTGCTGAAAGATGGAAGGGCAGCCCTTAGCCAATTATTGAGTGGTGAGGGGGTGTGAAAGCACAAGTCTATTGCCCAGGCAGAAACTGTACCCCAGATCCTACCTTTGTGTGGCTTCCCGCTTTTCCCTTTCTTGCTTCTTGTCACTCCCTCAGGAGTTTCTCTTGGGAGCCCTTCCATAATCACTTAATAAATCCTGAATCCTCTTCACAGCATCTGATTCTGAAACCTAACACATGTGTGTTTTACTTTGATTTTTTAGGTTTAAGAAAACAAAATTTTAAATGTCCTATATATGTATACATATGTATATGAAAGAAATAACATAGAGTGGAATCAAATTATATTGAGACAGCAAGGAAATGAGAGGACTGGCTTCCTTCCAGTGGGCCTTCTTATGTCTTACAGACGCTAGAATCTTTTACTTTTTATTTTTTTAACCTGACTTCAGTCTGCTATTCTACTTTCAGTAAAAGGACATCTGCCCACCTTCAGCACAGCCATTCATTTTCCTGTACATACTTAGATCACTATTCAGCTACTCATAGCTAATATATTAGACAAGTTACTAACAACTTTTGGCTTCTGGTTTCTTCTTGGTAAAACAAACTATCAATTCTCAGAGTGAAAAAAAAGGAAATTGTGTTATTGAAGGATAGCATCAAGATGGAATTAGTAATGGCTATAAAGAACTCTCCCTACTTTAAGACAGTTCAGTATTGTTTATCAGTAGTGGGCCTCAGTGGGCAAGTGAATTACCAAGAAGCACTTTTCTTTTAGATTGCATTGGGGCCTGTGCGTCCAGAATCCATTGTCAAATAAAGCCTGTCATTTGGGTGCAGCATCTTTGCATTTTTAATCATGTTTTATCTCCCAGTTGCCAGTTTGCAACAGGTCTGCTGGTCAGTGTGGACTAGCAAGGCTATGTTGCAAATGTTTTATGCTCCTCAGGCAGTTTATTTATTCTGGTGATTGTTGCAGTATTTGTAATCTTCCTGTCTTTATCCTTAATGTGTGCCTGCATTTAGAACCATAAATTTCTCTGGATTTGAGTGGCTGTCGACAGCATGGTTTTAACTGTAACACACTCTGTGTGTGTGTGTATGTGTGTGTGTATACACACATCTATATACATGGATATTTATTCTCACACCCACAAACAGGGTAATTTATAGCATAACACACATACAGGCTTAAAAAAAAAAAAATCCCAGAGCCTATCATTAACAGCTGAGTGTTTTCTCTGTAGTGTAGTGCTGGGTATTACAGGGGAAACCCCCATCAAATGTGTTTATTTACACAGAAGTAGGGTGAGGAGGTCTTGGGCAGGAAGCTATCTGATTGGAGCCTGCTTCTTCTGCTGTCAGGACATCTCCCAACAGCCCCTGAGAGAGATCACCAAATCTTCTGGCCCACTATGCCTTTGTTAGGAACCAGACCGCCATCAGCAAGATCTGGTCACTGACTCATCAGTGAGTAACAATGGGGAGACACCAATTTTGAGAAGAGGCATATATACAATTGAAGACAACAAAATAGTGAAGTATTGCTTACATTCTGTTTCTGTTCTTTTTACATATTTAATAAGGATGCTGTCTACTGCTGATGATCTGACTTTGTTAGAATTTACTTTGCCTTTTTAAAGGGAGACAAAGATTTAGGAAAGTGAGACTTAGCTGGGGATTGTCTCATTCATACTAGCCCTTACATTATTCAGGGTTGGCAGTTTTTGATTCTTGACTTGAAATCTATTTTTAGCTCATGAAGTTGGGTACTGGGTGCCTCAGGCATCTTCTCTTGTTTTCATATTTTGTTATAAGTACTAGTTTTATCTTTCCTGTCAGATTCTAAGCTTCTTGAGGGCTGGAACTATGCCTTGTATTTCGCTTGTATCTGCAAAGCATTGTTGCATAACTTAGCGGACTATTGGGTGCATGGTGGATGCTCAGTGAGTACTGATCGGTTGGATTTCTTACAAGGTATGTATTTAGCTTCTGCTTAGCTTAATCGTAGGTTGATGGTTTAGTGGGAAATTTGAGTTAAATGTTTACTTATTTATTCAGTAGCTCAGAGTATTAGTGTATGGGATGATTAGGTAGGTATTTTTGGACTTATATCAGTGGTTTTAGTCTTTTACTTATTTTTCTCTTTAACTGAGCAATCCTTTCTTTAATGGACTCCAGTGTGGAGAATGTGTACAATATGTGTACAATATGTACAGTATGTACAACGGATGAAAGGGGAGTTGCTTCGTTTGAAATGCGTGGAAGTTGAGGTTCCAGCTTGAGTGGCCTCCTTTTCATTGCTCCCTCTTCTTTCCTGCTCCATTTCCCCAAACATCCCCAAACCAAGTGGTCAGTGAACCATCTCCTTGGACTGATAGGGCTCCTCTGAGTATCGCTTGTAAACCATTTATCTAAAGAAAGTGTCTTTGAGTGTTTAATTACATTTGGTCCATAATTTTTAAAAATAGAGTTTATGTTCTAGAGCAGGTTCACAGGAAAATTGAACAGAAAGTACAGAGTTTCCATATATTCCACCCCCACTGCTCACGGTTTCCCCTGTCATTAACATCTTGCATTGGTGTGGTACATTTGCTACAATTTGGTGAACCAATATGAACACATTATTATTTATTAAAGTCTCTATTTTACTTTAGGATTCACTGTTTGTATTTATAGTGGAACAAAATTCACCACCCCAAATCGTCTCTTTGGCATGAGGATTCTATTGAGCTGAAAACAATCAAGGCCCAAAACACCCAGGAAGAAATTTTGACTTTCCCCCTAACTGCCTAAAAGAATTTAGATAGAGGGCCTTTTCCCAAAATAAAGCTATCTTCAGAGATATCTGCAAAGAATCTGGGCTAGGTGTGGTGGAAGAAACTCAGCAGGGTCTAGAGATCAGAGTCACTCTGCCTTCCATTTTCTCTGCATGTCCCAGGAAATATTTGTTTACCAAACATTTGCTTTTCCATCTCCATGTGAATTACCTTCCTCCTCTTTGAAATCCCAAACCAGTACCCTCAACATCCTCATTTGTCTTTAGCTGAAGCTGCTATTTAAGGTGAGGGTTTTGGCCATTTTTAGCAAGTTACTTAGTTTTCCTGGGTCCCTCCTATGTATACATGTTATTAAACTTTTGTTTGATTTTTCTCCTGTTAATCTGTTTCATATCAACTTAATTCTTAAACTAGCCAGAAGAACCTAGAAGGGTAGAGGAGAATGTCTTCCTCCCTGACATATGGTAGAGTTCTATGTGGTGTCTTCCTTCCTTCCTTTTCCTTTCTTTCTGTCTTTAAAAGTTATGCTCTAGCCCTTCATCACAGCTGGAAAAAACTCCAGGTTTATATTCCAAAGAGGCAAATCAGGATTACAGATTACGATCATGATCCTCCTCTGATAATTCAGAAGACCATCCACTGCTTTTGTGCTTTAGAAGAGCTGTAATTTTTTTTTACATTAATTAATTTTTATTTTTGGCTGTGTTGGGTCTTTGTTGCTGTGCGTGGGCTTTCTCTACTTGCGGCGAGCGGGGGCTGCTCTTCATTGTGCTGCGCGGGCTTCTCATTGCCGTGGCTTCTCTTGTTGTGGAGCACTGGGCTCTAGAACGTAGGCTCAGTAGTTGTGGTGCACGGCCTTAGTTGCTCCAGGTCATGTGGGGTCATTCCGGACCAGGGGTTGAATCCACGTCCCCTGCATTGGCCGGTGGATTCTTAACCACTGCGCCACCAAAGTCCCAAGAGCTGTAATTTATCAATGAAGCTAAATGTCAAGGTAAATTTTACTGGAACAATGCTGTGCATTGTTACAATATGTTGTGATATATTTGAATCTAATGTGTATTAATATGTGGGCAAAGGTTAATTTTGACTATTTTCATGTCCAGTTTTTAGACCTGTCCTTCCAAATACTGATTTGTGAAATACATTTTCCTTTCTTTGGGGGCCTGTCTTTGACTTTGACGCATTGCTAACTGTGCACACAATTTTTAGAAGGACACTGACAATGAATACAAAATATTAATAAACCAACAAGGCAAGCAGTTTTCAAAAATCACATTATGTATAGTTAATGCTTAACTGACCTTTTCTGCAGTTACTTAAATCTTTTAAAAATTCATTTAATTTCAAAGTCTATTTATATGTAAATTGTCTTTAATTCATACATTGATTTAAAAGACTCATCCAAAATATCTTTTACCACAAGTGAACTTTCTGACTCTACACTTCTGGGAAAACTGTGAGGTAGTTTCTTGGTGACCCCGCATCCACCTGTTGTACAACATATGCTAAGTCTGGTCTGTATAAATCACTCACAATTGTATAGTTTTCAGCCAACATTGAATTATTAACGGTGTAATTGTTCTAGTTACTCTCAGAAGTTCCACAGAACCATTTATGGGGATTTTTTTTTCTATTTTCATCCTCATCCAACAAATCTAATTAGAAGCTTTACTGAGAAATATTGTCCATTATTCAAAGAACATAGAGTTAGGTACTTAGTAGTTACTGCCTCCAAGGAGGCTGGGTCTCAAAGAAAAGCTTAAATTTATATTACTGCCTGCCATACAGACATGATAATCCAGAGAATCTTAGGAAAGCAAACAGAACAGGTTAACATCAATATTCCTCGTGCCATATATATTCATTCAACTCTAGTTTTCTACCTGTGTTTAGTTCACCTTAGAGAATTGTCTGAAGACAGTGCTTCAAATCAAGTTCCCTTTCTCTGGAGAGACATATAATTTGGAATTGTCTAGTGTTTATTATTAGTGGGTAAAGTGCAAATAACTTAAATCTTAATCGATGTAAAACATTGGAAGTAGAGTTAAAACATGCTATATATATTATAGGTATGTATTTATCTATTCTAAGTATCTGTCAGGGTTTTAATTGAGGTACATGATAGGAGGTCAGGCATGCCCAGAATCATATGCAAATGTGTGTGTGTGTGTTTTTATTAAGTGTCACCACATTGAACAACTCTTTGCTGTGAGCGTGATCCCTTAGACTTCAATGTGAATGCCAGCACCACTCACCCGTACTCTGGAGCTGTGCAGCATAGGGCCATATATATGTACATACTTCCTTCCACATTTCCCCTTATTGCCCAGTATCCATGTCTTTATAAACTTTAGAACAGGTTGTATGACTCCAAAATGGTTAAGAATAACCAAACATACATACTTACGCACACACAAGCAAACTTTTTAAATATACATATATATGTTCAGTATATATGCCGTTGATTGTCAATTTTTTCAGTAGTTATATTTTATAAAGTTGCCACAAACATTGAATTAGTGAACTAAACTGGTGCTTTTAGTGGAAATTGGGGTTAGGTTCCTGTGAGCCTCCAGCTGCAACATTTTTGTTAACTGATCAGTATATACCTTGTTTTCTGTTTGTTTCTGTTTAAAGACACCTTATTATATACATTGTTGATTTAATAACGCTGAACTCTGCATGGCCAACAGCACTATAACTTGTGCCTGAATGAAACTTATCAAACATTTTATTTTCTCCAGAAGGCACATCACAGCACTTGGGAACATTAGATAGCATTTCAGCACTATACTTGGGGGCCATTTTAAACTTTTTTTTTTTTTTTTTGCGGTACACAGGCCTCTCCCCATTGTGGCCTCTCCCATTGCGGAGCACAGGTTCCGGACACGCAGGCCCAGCGGCCATGGCCCACGGGTCCAGCCACTCCGCGGCATGTGGGATCCTCCCGGACCGGGGCACGAACCTGTGTCCCCTGCATCGGCAGGCGGACTCTCAACCACTGCGCCACCAGAGAAGCCCCTTGGGGGCCATTTTAAACAGTGAGATCACCAAGGAAAAAGTACAAAAATGTGAAAAAACATGGCACTAAATAGACCACAAAAAAGACACTTGTATACAGTATGAGAGCTGGAATGAGAAGGCAGAGTACCATCTTGCTTGGCCTCTATTGGGAACGGATATGTCCAGTGAAAAATTTTTTACCACTCTGCACATGTCCATAAATGGCTGTACAAGTGCCATGAGCATTGATTTTGGGGTTACAAATAAATCTGAGTGACTAGGTAAACTCACAAGTACAGAATCCAGAAATAATGAGGACCAACTATACATGTATATATTTATCTACTTCATGCAAGACATGTGCAAGTTTGGATGATTTCCGGGTGAACAGCAGACAGGAACACTGACTTCATAGAACTGGCTTGCATCCTCGCAGGGGATGCAGATATTAAACAATTACCGAAATAACTACCTAATTACAACAGTGGGAACTGCTCTAGTGGAAGGGTACCAGATACTATTAGAGCATGTAACAAGGACCCACCCCAGGCTGAGGCATGAAGGAGTGCGTCTCTGAGAAAGTAACATTTAAGCAGTGCTCATACGGATGGATAAATATGCCAGAAAACATTAGTATGTATAATAAGCTGTACCAGGGATTTTCTGCTAATTCACATTTCCTGATACTTAGCTCTTCCTTCTTAGAGTTGGTGCCATTTATATAAATATGTATTTTTCAATATAAGAAAGCATTTCCTTTTATACTTGTGATAAGATTTCACCTACATGGGTCATTATTTGGAAGCCCCTTCTCTTTGTCCCTTCATAGCTAGAAGATGCTGACAAAATAGCTTATCACACAGCGGGGGGTAGTAAAATATGTCTCTGGGATAGAAAGACCCTTTCTCTTCCCCATCTTTTGTTTTTTCTTCTCTTTTATCTTGTTTCCTTCCCTCTTCCCTCATTTCTTCCTTGCTTTCTTTTATAAATTGACTTTCCCTTTTAAGATAATTAACAGGATTCTGAAAGATGAAAGAAACCCTCTGATTTTTTTCCCAGTGGATTAAACGTCTCACTGGAAGTTGAATAACCAGGTAGTATTTTTAAGCTGTAAAAATGCCTCTGGCTTCTCCTAACCCTTACTGAATAAACTCGGGGAACTTGGTGAAATTAATTTTTAAACTCATTGAGTAGAATTTAAACACTTAAAAATGTATTTTTTAAAAGATCAATTTAGTAATATATAGACATTGCCCTTGATGGAATGGGAAAGTCAGCTCATTGATTCGTTCATTCATTCTTTATTCACAAGTATTTATCAAACCTCTGCCTTGTGATGTGCCCTGTGCAAGGCAGTAGTGATATAAAGATGAAAAAGACGTATACCTCTTCATGCCTGTCTTCTCTCAGATTTGTCTGGAACAACACCAGCTTTTTCAGACGATAACTGCAATTGTATATAAACATCAGTTAGGCACGTATTCTATGCCAGTTAGCATGACAGCATTTGATATGCATGTCTTCATCTTGTCCCTATGAGGTAAGTTCTATTACTATTCCCATCTTACAGATGAAGTAAGTGAGACTAAGGAAGGTGAAATAACTTACTTGAGGTCAGTAATTGGTAAGTAGCACAGGTAGAGTTTGAACCATCTCCATTCCAAAGCATATAACACTGCATTTCTTCCTGAAATCCTTGTGAGTAACTTAGTAACTTGAGGGATTTTAGTTGAAGATGCTGACTAAAATGAACTTACGAAACTTCAAGATTTTTATAATTCCGAAAAGTTACTCAAGAGTTATGGTGTTGTATCTTGGTTTCTTACCAGAAGACACCCATCTACAGGATTTTGTAGATGAGAAAATTTAGGAACCTGGTAGTTAAGGAACTTGCCCAAGGTCAAGTTGTTGGGAAGAACATGCCTAGGATTCAGCCCAGGGCTGTCTTATTTTGAACTATCAAGCTCTCCTTCTAAAAAGGAGCTTTTTTTTTTTTTTTTTTTAATATTGCTTTTGTTTTTTTCTGATTTTAGTACTCATACATGCTGAAGGTAGAAATGTTAGAAAACACATACACATGAAAAGCAACAAAAATAAACAAGACATTGAATTTTTCTTCTGTCTCTATCCACATAGATATTCCTATATTTTGTCGCTGACTAAAAGTGCATTGTGGGTTTTTTCCCCACTGATGGTTTCCTGTGCATTGGTTTTGTTTCTAACCTGAAACTGTTTGCTCCTGGAGGAAAGGGAAACTCTCACTTAGTGCTGTCTCCTACCGCACCTTTCCCCTTACCAAGCATATGATAAATTCTCAGTAAATACTTGTCACTTTAAATTGAATTGAAATCACCTACTGCCCATTATACACCCTTTTGCAGCTACAGGATGCAATAGCACAACCCCAGAGGCCTGAAGAAAGATGGGAATTCTGTTTTTCTGTCATTCTCAAATTCCATCTCCATGTGCCTGGGGAATTGCTCAATTGCTGTGATTTTCTCTGGGATGAAACTCAGGGGACACGAAGGTTACAGCTTTCAGATGCAGCCGAGAACAAAGCAGCAGCAGTGAATAAATTCTCGACCAGTCCCTGGCTTATATCAGGAGTACAGTGAATGTTGGCACAATGAATCAAGGAGGCACTTCCCTCCGCGGGGGTTTAACGGTGCGCTGTCTGCCTGTGGTGTAGGGAATGGGCTCATGGACTTCCACCAGACTACAGATTCCATCACCGCAGCAACTCCTATGCTTACCATCTCCCTGTTACCAAAGATCTCAGTCACCACATCCAAGGGCTGTCCTCAGTCTCGCTCTCTGACCTACTCCTTAACATTCTCCTTTTGGTTTCTGAACAATATATTGTCTTTGCTTCTGCTTCTTACCTTTCCAATTATTTTTTCTCTGTCCCATTTTTCAGCTTTTCTTTGTGCTCCCTTACTTGAGCACTTCCTGAAGTTTATTCATGCATCTGCTACTCGTGTCTGTTCATGACGGGTGTTCTAGAAACCTTCACCCAAATTTCCAGTTTCAATGATCTCTATTTTGGAGTGCACTGCAACTACATCTCTGGCCTTTGTTCAGATCCCCATCTTACTAGGAGAAGCACAAGGGAGATTGCAGTGACCTGGTACTAGCAGGGGCTTTTATCCCCACCCTCACCCCCAACCCAGGTCTGAAGGGATGAGGGGAGGCCCCAGTTATAAACACCTGGCGGAAGGTACCTGGGTAGATCAGGCCACCTGAGAGCATGCAGTAACTTCCAGAGGATGGAGTTAGCCAGTCTTGACCCCTTGTAGGGCGGTCCCAACCCTGGAGTCATCTAATCTGTCACCAAGGTCCCCCACTGACAGGATACATCTGTAGCCTTAGTCCTCTGACCCTTTTGGATTATAGACAATATCAAGTCTTCACTAACTTGTCAATGTTCGATTGAAGAAGCCAGGTTGGTGCTTCTTGACCCTTTAGTGACCTGTTGAAGGGCCCACAAGGAAAAAGTATGGCTAGTTCTCCCATGTTCTCCCCTTTCAGTTTGGCTCCAAATTTCCCCTTCTAACCTGACTCAATTATAGCACCTGAACTTGGTACTAATGAGAGATTGCTCAGGTTAGCATTAAGCTTGTAACCAGCTTCTCTCTATCAAGATAGGGTTAATTTTCTCACTGTGGTGGTGTTTCCTTAATACTCTTCTCTCTCTAGCAAGTCAGTTCTGCATCTGGTCCCTGCCTCACAGCCTTAGTCCTTGAGTTTCCCTTGGACAGCTCTGGTCTGGGATTTTCCTCTCCTGGTTCCCTTTCATCATTCCAGTCTCACATGCTACCTCCCCTCATCACCTGAGCTAAAGGTCCATCTTTCTCCCCCACCCCTTTTAAGTCACTCTCTGTGACATCATCTGTTTTATGGACTTAATACTGATACATACTAAAATTATCTTGTTCACATTTATTTCTTTGCTATTAGTGTCTCCCTATCCCTTCCTCTACTCACCACCAGCAGAATTTTGTTCCATGAGGACAGAGACAAAGTCTGTCTAGCTTACCAACCTCTTCTTAGAACTTAGAATAGACTGTGACACACAACAGGTTCTGCATCAATCCTGCAATACATTTTGAAAGATTGAACTTAACTTTCACTGGGTTTGGGGGCTGAGAACTAGTGGTGGAACCCTGCTGCATGGGGTCCTAACATTTTCCTCTGACCAAGTTCTTCAACTTCGGGACTAATTTTTTTTTTTGCAATTTTATCTTGAGTATTCTGTTTTTAAAAGTGATAATGCCTTTAAAATATAATAAAACAATTTGTGGATAAATTATACAAGTGGTTTACTACCTTTACTACCTTCCCTCTTTCATCATTCAGCCAAACAGTACCCTCTCCTGTTACTTTATTTATAGAAGAACTTATACTTTTTTAAAGGCCATCAAATTATTTTATCTTGTGGTATTTTTACAGTAGACTTTACAAAGTCAAGAGAGCTAGTAATATCATATGAACTTTGACATGAGGAGACTGGGCCCTAGAGAGGTCAAGTGGCTATAAATTTGTCTCCTTTTTAAGTTGAAAGTAATGAACTGCAGGTGATGGGCCCTGTTTCCTGTGTTTCATACACCCCTGCCCCTTTCTTACTCTTTCTGCTCTTATAGTGTTAACCTCCTTACTAATCTTTCTTTCCTTAGGATCTGATATGCCATTTGTTCTACATTTTCAATGATTTTCTCTGGGTCTTAATTCCTTCATGGATGTCACACTGGTGTGCTTTGTGACTGGTGTAGAAACAGTCTTCCAGTTCTTCTGTGTGCCTTTAGGTGCCCAGTGTAGCATCGTGGTTGGAAAAGGGCAAGCTTACTGGTAAAGGAATAACTTAATGAATCACTGAGAGCTCTCTAGCTTGTCTAAAGCCTAAGCTTGGCAATCAACAGCAAGACTATTTTAAAAAAAAAATTAAACTGATGAGAATGGGCTCACAAATGCTTTCTCTATCCTTTTGGCATTCTTCCTCCTGGGAAATATAAGTGTATTGGAAACAGATGTCCGTCCTTGGAGGCAGCGAACCTGGGTGTTGTCCCTTTATTTTCAATTATTCTCTATTTGGTTTTGGTAAACTCCTGTGCTGAGCTTCGGTTCCTTCTTCTGTAACAGAGGCTTTAAAACTTTCCTTATTTAAAAGCCAGTGTACTGTTTGTTGAAATGATGGTCTTATTTAGATTGTTTAAAAAAAATAAAATGATATAAAAGGAGCTGTTCTGGTTGAAACAATGTCATGGGTTTGGTATACATTGACACAGTTTGAAAACCAGTGATCAATAAAATGGGCATAGTAATCTCTACTCTGTCTAGCTCACTACGTCCTCCTAAGGATCAAATAAAGTATGTGAAAGAGTTTTATACAATCTACTTTGTTCTATCAATTATGATGTCATCATGAAGATCATTTTACCACTTTCATACCTTCCTTAAGCTCGTCCACCAAACATGCAACTGCAAACCCAGACTGAAAATTTTACAGTCTTAAAATTGAGCAGCCACGTTCTTGTAGGAATATTTTACTTCAACGGGAGGACTGAGTGTAGAAACACTTGGAAAAACACCAATCAAGAAGGTTATTGAAGGCAAAATGAGGGTGCAGCTATATGAAAGGGGATGGTATTAAGCCAGAAGTTGGGCTGGCATTGTTTAGCATTATTTAAACTTGTAACAAGTCACAGTAATTCCACTGTAACCCATCTGGGAAGCTGTAATCTAGTTCCCAAGTGAATAAACCATAAGGCCAAAGGCCAAATATTTTAACAAAAGGGAATTAGATGATTATCTTGTAAACTAGAGGAGCAATGATACTGCAGCTTAATTAGAGAGCTCGGTAGGAAGCTAAAGTTACAGCAGAAGTCTTAAAGCAGTTGCCTGGTCATTTGCAAGATGCTAGAATGGTTTAATTTATGAGAAAAAAGAAGTACCAAATGGCCACTGACATCTAAAGGCTAAGACTCAGGAAAAACATAAATGCTGTGGCACACAAATGGTAGCTGGGGGAAATGCTAGGGAGAACGATTTAATATAGTGTTTTTATAAAGACTAATGGAATAAGCAAAGAGTGTTTCATTAGTGATCAAGGAAATTTCATTGACAGGTATTAGACACCCATATGATCAGGGAGATTAAATCTAAGGAGATGTTTAGGCTTAATTGGACACAGACCTAGAGAGTGCACTAATAAATAGATATTCTGGGTTTTGATCTTGGGTTAATTGTTGGGTTTTGACTCTTGACATTTCTTTGATCTGTTGCTGAGCAGATCAGAACTGTTAATGTCTATCTTTTTCCCTGAAATATTTGATTAAAGTTTGATGATTTTCCCTTGAAATTCTCTCATTACTTTCCTATGACACTCCATAGGTAACCTGATAATTTTGTTCTGATTAGTGATTTACCTACTCTAGTTAGTGAGTTTATGAATATATGGTGCCCCCCCAAAAAAAAACCAAACAAACAAGAGATGTGAACAAGACACATAGTCTGTCATCTATATGTTTAATTTTTATCTCAGTGATAATCTGCATGCTTCTGGGTACTAAATTACTAACCCATGTGCTGTGTACATATCATGGGGACAAAATCATTCTGAGTTTCAACTGTAACTTTTTTTGCCTGAAGAATGCAGCTTCTGGGCCACAGATAGTCATGGGACAGTCTAGACAAACTTATTGGTTCAGCTTTGGGTTAGAACAGATATCTTTGTAAATCATTCTGTTCCACCTCTGTTTTTTTTTCTCTTTCCAACACTGTTAAGAATCTGTCATCAGTGCCTGCACTAATCCGCTGATGCCTAGATTGGGCACTCCTCTGATTTTCCTACAGAAAAGTGTCAAAATTATATCTGCAGATTTTAGGCTTGATGACACCTTGGCTTAATGAAAATTCTTGAAGAAGAGAATGTGATTTTTTTTTTTAAAGTTCCAGGCTGGTAAAAATGAACAGTTTTGCATAAGAAATAAATCCTTAGCATTAAGATAAATGAGAAGCACCGGCTATGTGAAACTAAGTTTGCTTTGACATAGATAAGGGGGTTAAGTAGGATTCTATGGGAATTCACACTCTGGATCTAAACTTTTTTTAATTACTGCGTCAAGAAATGTGCTTTTTCCCTCTCATGACTATTTAAATACTTTCCTTTAGCACTTTTTAAACAACCTTGTTCAGTGGCCTAGTTTGACCCTGTGCTCCTAAACTGGAAGCCTGAGAAGGCTCTGAGACCCTCCTCTTAGTGGGAGGTGCCATGGAGGCCCCTACAGTTTGCCTGAGTTACTCGGTCACTCACCAAAATGGGAAATGGGACAATTCCTGGCATTCTCGTGTGCTCTAACACCCAGACCACTCAGCTTCTATTTTGAAATTACTCTGACAGATTTCTTAACACTTTGGAAGAGCTATGCAAAGTATAACCCTAAAAAGCAGATGAAATGATTTTTGAAGAATGGGATAGAGAGGTAAATATTGGGTTCAAAGCGCTGGTGTGTCCAGGGATGTACTTACAACTCAAAAGATAAATGAAGAGCTAGGCTTTGACTTTGCCAAAGATGTTGCCAAAGTATATTTCATACAATAAATCGGCTAGCCTTAGGCCAGGAAAGAAGACTGAATTGGAAAAGGAATGCAGGTGGGATTCCAGAACTAGGAGTCAGTCTCATTCACTACTTAGGGCTTGGAGGTAAAGGAGAGCAGTGGAGAGTCCACAGAAAAATCTTGCTAGATTATAGTTTCCTGAAAGGGAAATGTTAGGTTTTGAATGGCTATAACAATTATTTGCCTGGCTGCTGGAAGTAGGAGAAGGGAAATATGGTCAGGGGTATTAGTTGCAAACACTAGAATCTGCTCTGTCTAGTTTAAATAGAAAATTATTTTATTAAGGTGTATGAGACATTTCAAAGAATCATTGGGAATCCCAGAGAATCAGGCTTGAAGGTAAGCTTCTGGGAACAATGCCCAAAACTATACTGCAGAACTGACCTGGGGAGAAAATGTCCATTGACACTGCAGCTGGCTATAGAACGATGCTATGGAACTGACTATTGAGGGAACTGTCACCATCCATTCACTGGATGCCAGAAAGTTTTCCTGACTGTAACCCTGGTAGATACCAAGGATTTGATTTTACCACAATTTTTCCTAATATTCATGAAAGCAAGACCCCTCTCCCACTACCTACACCAGCAAAATAGATTCCAGAACACAGCCTGTTTTTATTTTTTTTTCATTTCTCACTTTCTCATTGAAGTGAGCAGACAGAGACACTCAGTTTAGACAACATTTAGATTCACTTGCATTTTTGGTTAAAATACAATTTACTTTATATGAAAATGCTTCCATAATCATCATTTTATGTTAAAAAATGACAATTATTTATCTGTTTAAGCTTAAGGTAAAATCTTTGCTAACATTTGCAAGCTCACCTCAAGATGTGTGTTTTGCAAAAGCAGGTGGCTCAGTGATGAATTAAGTTTGGGAAATGTTGGAGTAAAGACACAAAGTTTTTTAAATTTAGGATTAAGATGGGTATGAAAAATATCCAGAAGGACATTGAGTATTGCACATTTCCTGAAGTATTTGGGCCACGGAACCCTTTTACAAGGGTCACACGTTCTAAGGAATACAGTTCAAGAAATACTGCATTAGACTGTGACCTCTTTGAGGACAAGGATTGTGAATTACTTATCTCTGTATTCCTACTACCTAGCTCAGTGCCTGGCATATAGTGACATTTACTGACTTGATCACAATGATGTAGGGAAAAAGATCTCTTTTCAACCCTAGTTCCTGTTGCTGTCTTTATGTTGTAGGAAGACCCTATCTCTGGAGTTAGACTTGAATCTCTTGCATCTCTTGGAGTCTTGAATTCCTGGTCTACCATTTGAAATGGCTCCTCTGTTAAGTAATAGCTTTTGAGTTTGTCTGAGACAGTGGAATTCCAAGGGACAAAATGTAATAATGTGTTCCAGGGTAAAGTTATTAGTGTATGGATATTCATGACATTCACTGTTTCCCTAACTTCTATACAGGAAGAATTTGTGCTCCCTTGGTAAACTTCCAGGTCCTCTCAAAACTACAGAAAGTGGAAGAAAACTAAAGAAATTGAGAGGTTGTGTTGAACTACATAATAAAGAGTTGAGAGGTGAAGAGAGGGAGCAGGACAGGCTGCCCAGCTTAGGTGAGAGTATTTGGTTGGGTAAGGGCCAGGAAAGAGCTCTCTTGTGAGCCCCTGCCAAACATGTGAAGAAACTTGGGAAAGGCAGCAATTCAAGAGAATAATTTTAAAGTGTTTTATGTGCTTTAAATGCTTTATAAAAAAATGGGCTCCTCCCTTTTACATTTTGTCATGTGTCTACGTGAAAACGTGAAGAACTTTCTGGATCCTGGATTGTGTTTCTCTCTCTGTAACATGGTACTGTGACTGGATCACATGGATCCCAGAACTTTTAGTGAAAGCATATTTGATTCTCTCTCTATTTTTCTTTCTTTCTTTTTTTCTGGCTTTTCCCTCAACTTTTCCACTATCCTCATTCCCTAGGCAAAACTAGTGGGCTTCAAATCATTAGATGAAATCTTACTGTTTTAAGCACAGATATTAATTCTTGTTTGAAAAGAAACTTGGTCCACATTTGGAATATCCATGAGTCTGCAGCAAATTCCTTTGTGAGAAGGTGACCACACTCCTGGCGTCTAAACTTTCTAAACTTCCTTTTGCTAATGTAGCAGAAAAAAAAGATACTTGAGGTTTTCTGATGATTTTCAAGGTAACACCATTCTAGGCGGTACAGCTTTTAGAGCCGCTCCTCACTTAATGGGAGGTTGCTGGCGCTGGTTTTGACAGCATGTTTAGAACCTTCTTGTTTCAATTTCCTAGGAACTTCCATCCCCAGTGCCAGTCTTTTATCTTTGAGGCTTAAATCTTGCAGTTCATCTTTTTGCCTTATGATGTCCACTCATCTGACCCACTGAGAGAAGCGAAGTTAACTTCTGCTTTGCTGAGGCCAGTGCTGTTGAGGCAAATATCTGACTGCTTGCCTAGCTTATGAAAGGCAGATGTTTCCATCTGAGAATACTGGCTTTGACTCTGACTTGACAATGTGGTACTTTTACTTCCATTTGTACTTTGTTCGGTTTCAAGAATGACTGAGTATGACCTTAGTCTCATGCTAGGATTTTCTTTGTAATCAATATTCCCTTGCTGTTTACTTTTTATAAATATCATATAGAATGAGTCAAAATACTCATTTGTTATTTCCAAAGAACTGTGTTTAATACCCTGCAATTTAGAAATAGAAACTCACAGAAGGGTTAAGGTGAAACTTTTCTTCATGTTCTTTCTTGGGCATGCCTCTTTCCCAGTCTGGGTTTGCATTGTCACAGCTTAATAGCAATGAAAGTTAGAAGAGCTTTTACACTGCAGTCCACTGTGCTATTGTTAATGCAGTCTGTCCACTGATCCAACCACCCGTCTACTCACAACTGAGGAAATCCTGTTTCATGATGAAATTGGCCCTCTGGATCTGTTTCTGAAAGGCAGCCTGGGAGTTTTATACATCTTTGACTGGACTGTTGCAGAACCATTTTGGCAGATGCAATTACAATGTATCTAGTGTGTGCGCACGCACACACACATTTTCTTACCCAGAGAGGACAGTTTTGCCCTGAGGAATTGATAGCATGCCCCATCGACTCTAAGTCCCTCGGGGATGGTGGGAGTGACAGGTGGAGGGAGCACAGCAGAATGGAAAGTGCACTGGGCTGGATGTCAGGAGATAGACTTTCCAATCCTGCTTGTACCACTAATTTGCTATGTGACCTTGGGCAACTTACTTAGCCCCTCCAGGAATCAGTTCTTTAACCTAGAAAGTGGAGTTAATAATACTTGCCCTTTTTGATTCAGAGTGCTATAGGGCAAATAAACTGAGATCGTGGATGTTTGGGAAGTTTGAAAGGGATAAACCCAGACTTCTACAGATAAACTTCAGGGCACCTGACAGAAGGATATGTTTATCTGAAGTAAAAGGCAGCGTTAGAAGGAATAGCTAATATGGAACGGTCTTCCACTTCATTTCAGATTAAAATGCAATCCCGGGTAAGAGAGCTAGCAGCCCTGTAATACAAGAATCTTTATTTCTTTATGTGCTGGGCAATGTGCTGATACTGTTTTTACTTATGTAAGGGTTACCTGATCACATTCCAATTCTGTATTAGCAAATACATTATCAAAGAACATAGCCCATCATCTGCTGTGTAACATGGTGGTTAAGTGCATGGGCTTTGACATCATTCAGACCTGAGTTTGAATCCGAGTTTTGCCACTTACTAGCTGTATATCCTGGGCCAAATTTTTTTTTTTTTTAATCAATCTAATCCTTAGTTTTGTCATTTACAAAATGGACACCAAAATAGTACCTACCTCTGTAGGGTAGGGATAATGCATTAAAGTGCTTCACACACTTCCTGGTACATAATAAGAACTCAATAAATGATAGTTATTAGTAGGTAACAGTAGCTATGTGTGTGTGGGGGGGGGTATGGTTGAATGTTTTCTTCCTCGTGCTTTTCTGAAATTCCAAGTGATCTATAATGGCTTTTCTTCCCAGCTTTGTTAAGATATAATTGACATATAATATAATGACTTTTTAATGGTCAGATTTAAAGGTAATTATTATTGTAAAGTAATGCAGCCATGAATGGACAATAGTTATGCTCATGAATTGGCACAGTGAGCCTGTCCTGATGATGCTTCCTAACATTTCCATTGGGCTTTACAACCTACACGGAAGTTTTACAGATGCTGTCTCATGCAGCTCTTATAACCAGTTTGTGGAGTCAGTATCACTCATATTCTCATTCTACAGATCCAGAGGCTACGGGTCACAAAGGAATGTACACAGTTACACAGCTCATGAAGTGGTAGATCTCAAATGTGCCAGAGAGGATTGCATTTGGCTGCAATGAACAGACACCCAGTTATACCGGTGTAGTGGTCTGGATTCTCCAGAGAAAGAGAACCAGTAAGGGAGATCTCTCTCTCTCTCTTTCATTTATATATCTTGTATATATTTTGTGTGTGTGTATGTGTGTGTGTGTGTGTGTGTGTGTGTGTGTGTGTGTGTGTAGAAAGATAGAGAGAGGAGAGGAGAGATTGATTTATTTTAAGGAATTGGCTCACATGGTTGTAGAGGCTGGCAAGTCCAAAATCTGCAGGGGAGGCTGGCAAGCTGGAGACCCATGGAAGATTTGATGTTGGAGCTCATGTATGAAGGCCATCTGCTGGCAGAATTTCCTCTTCCTCTGGGGAGATCAGTTTTTTCTTAACATATTCAACTGGTTGGAGGCCCATCCACATTACAGAGGGAAATGTGCTTTATTCAAAGTCTACTGATTTAAAGGTTAATCTCATCTAAAAAATACCTTCACAGCAACATCCAGACATGTTTGACCAAATATCTGGGAACCATGACCAAGCCAAATTAACAGTTAAATTTAACTATCACAAGTGGCTTGATTAAAGAGGGGTTTACTTTTTCCAGGATACTTCAACAAATTCAGAGTCATCAGCTCTTACTGTCTTTCTGCCTGGCTGTGTCTTGCCATGGGACGTTTGGCCTCATGGTTACAAACTGGCTGCTTCATCTTTGGCCATCAGAGGCAGGCGGAAAGGGAGGGGCAATAGGCAAAAGGCAAAAGCTAACAAACTGTTTATGTCATCTGAGTCTTCCCTTTCCAGCAGACTTTCCTGGCACCACCTTGCCACCTCTTATTGAGCTTATTGGTCAATTAATATATTTTTGATAATTCCTAGATGCAAGGAATTCTGGGAGATGAGTATTTTTATGTATGTCACTCTAAAAGAAAAAAAAAAGTGTTCTATTAATAGCAGAAAAAGGGAGAATAGATACCCTGTAGGAGTGTGGTGGTGCCACCTACGCAGGGTGTTTTGATGCCACATCATTACTCTTTGTGCTACACCAAATTGCTCACTGTACATACCTGGAAGTGTCTACCCTTGGTTGCACTGCCCTTTGAATTAATCACGGAGTTCTCTTTGGATATTTGAGTCCAGGATCTAAACAAAATTACCTTAGATTAATGGAAGCCAGAAGAAAAATAAGGAGAAATTTGTTAGATGTTGGCTTTTTTTTTTTATCTCCTCATGGCCCAAGCAGATGAACTACTCTTTCTTTCATAATGTGGGTGGGAGGGACACAAAAAGGAAAAAAAAAGATGAGGAATTAAGGCAGGGGGGAGACATGTAAATGTCTGTGCAGCTGATGTATCATATGATCCAAATGGTTCTTCAAAACTTGTTTGCATTATGTAATAATGTTTCTGCTATGGGGCACGAAACAGTTTACCTCACTTTCATTGTCACAGTTCAAGTGTTTTACTGAAGCCCAGAGAAAAACATCTGTATATTGGTCTTCTGTGGCAACTAGGAAGATAGGAAATAATAATTGGAAGAAAATAGTATCAGAGAGTATTGGAAATTTTATGTTGATAATTGCCTTGATTTTGTTAGTGTTTTAAATCAGGAATTCCAAAGGTCTCCTTTATATTTATTTATAAGTAAATATTTCAAAAACCATTTAATGAAAAATCATTTAATGAAAAATCATTTAGAACTAAAATAGGAACCATGTGTCACATTATGACCCAAGTAGTGTTTTTATTTTAAACTTTGGTCAGAGAGAACAAAGCAAAGAAATAAATATTTTTTTATCTTGCTTTTTCATACACAGGTGTGCACATACACGCACTCACTCACGTATACATAACTCCAGATTCTGTCTCTCAATATTGTCTTGTATTCATTTCATATTCCTTTCTCAATATCACTGTGAAACTACTTTGTTGTATAATTTTCATGTAGCTCTTTTGGCATTTTTGCAATTCTAATTCTCACTGGTTATTACATTACAAAAGAGTGGAGGGAAACTGGATTTGCATGCAGGACATTTTAAATTCTAATGTCAGGGGTCATTAGTCTTTTTTTTGTTTGTTTTTTGTTCTATCTAAGATCTGGGCTTTTACATAACAGGGATAATAATTTACAAGCAAGTTTTGTTTTGTTGCTGGGTTTTGTTTGTTTTGTTTTTTTTTTTGCGGTATGCGGGCCTCTCACTGTTGTGGCCTCTCCCGTTGTGGAGCACAGGCTCCGGACGCGCAGGCTCAGCGGCCATGGCTCACGGTCCCAGCCGCTCCGCGGCATGTGGGATCTTCCCGGACAGGGGCACAAACCTGTGTCCCCTGCATCGGCAGGTAGACTCTCAACCACTGTGCCACCAGGGAAGCCCTACAAGCAAGTTTTTAAAAGTAGAGTTTCAGATTTATTTTTCAAATTCTCATAACCTGAAAGGCTAAACGAGAAAGAACCTAAAATAAAGATCATTTCCATATATTTGAATGTTGAATTGCTCATCTGTTGGGGAAAGTGGGAATCCCTTTAGTTCATCTCATTTTCGGTCACAGTGACTGGACTACCCATTCTCTTTACCCAGGTCGAATGAGAACCTCCCACGGTAACTTTAGGAGAACACCACCAAATGCAACATTTGGAATTCTCTTCTTGTAGCTTCAGATGACTGTATCTTCTGTATTTTCTTCACAAGAGTATCTTACTTTTTTTCCTCTACCTTAGATTAATAGTAATGTTTTTCATTAATATTAACAGAATTTATGGATTCATATCAGAGGCAGTTTAGAGACCAGCACACTGGCCAGCACCATCCTACTGCTTGTCCCTACTCCACCTACATGCCCTGGATGACTATTTCACACTCTCTTCTCTCCTAAGACCTCCAGTGGCTCCTCCTTGCTTCTCATGTTATGTGGACGACCTTGCTTGCTGTTTTACTGAGAAAAGCTCAGACAGGAAGAAACCTCCCCATCTGCCACCAGCCTATCTGCAACTGACCACGTGTTCTGTTACAGAGGATGAATTGTTCTTTTCCCACCCATGGCCTTTGTCGTGTCCGGGACCCCATCCCCTCTTGTTCCTGCAATAATCTGCACTCTCTTGTATCATCCCAGTTCTTCTCTCTATTAGATAATTCCCTGCAGTGTTAAAAAATGGTGTAATATCTTCAAATTTAATAAGAAAGAAAAAAAAAAGGAAACCTGCTTAACCCCTTCTGGGGTTAAGCACATTTCTCTGCTCCCCATTGACATCAAAGAATATCAGAAGAATTGTCTACACATGTTCTCTTCATCAGACTTTCAACTCCACTACTTCTCAAAACATTGTCTGAGTCACTGCAAGCCCCTTCTTTGCCAAATCCATTGCTCCACTCCCAGTTCTGTTCTCACTTGATCCATCGACAACACATGACCATTTGATCACTTCTTTTTTTTCGAAATATTTTTTTGAGCTGGCTTTGGGGATATCACCTCTCCTGGTTTCTCCCTCTACCTTACTGGCCACTCCTTTTCAGCTTCTTTTACAGGCTCCTCCTCCTCCTTTGACCTGTCCACCTATAATGCCTCATGTTCCATCCTTAAAACTGGTCTCTTCTCCCTCTCTTCACTCCCTAGATGGTCTCGTTCAGGCTTATGGTGTGTACTGTACAAATCCCTATCTCTAGCCAAACTCAGACCCCTTCTCTCAACTCCAGACTTTGATTTTTTGTATATCCAATGCCTACACATCCCCACTTGGATATCTGAAAGGCTTATCAAACATAAATGCTTCCACCCTCATTCAGGTCAACAGCATCTCTGTCCTAGACTTCAGTCGTAGTGTGTTCCTTCTTTCTATCCTTGCCACCTTATTTGCAACACAGCAGCTAGAATGATCCTTTTAAAACTAAGTCATTTCCTGTTACTACTCTGCTCAAAATCCTAATGGCTTCTTTTACTAAAACAGAAGCCAAAAATTCTAGATGAAGCTAGTGGGCTTGTCCTGCCTGTCTCCCTGACTGGAGAGGCTACCAGCTGTCCTCACCTCCTCTGCTTCAGCCACACTGGCCTTTCACTGTTGTTCAATTCCTGCCTCAGCCTCTGGTACTTCCTCTCCTGGGTCATGCTTCCCCTGGGTATCATCACTGCTTGTTTCATCTCTTCCTTTAGTTCTCTGCTCAAATATCACCTTTTAAGAAAGGAAATATTCTCTCTCATATATAAACTCCCACTCTCTCCTCCTTCACTTTTTTTTAATGAGCATGTAAGAGATGGTTGATTTGTTTATTTCCTGACTCTCCTCTAGAGTGTAAGCTCAGAGAGCGCAAGTATTTTGATTTGGTCTTTGCTTTAACCCTAGTCTCTAAAATGGTGTCTCCCGAGTAACTATGCACTCAATAAACATTAATTAAATAAATGAAAAATTGAATGAGAAATATAAATTTAATATTTAAGCAAGAGCCCTTGGTAACTGGCCTGAAGTCAAGTATCGGTGACCATAAATTCTGTTTTGTTCTCTGAACTCTCACATCCATGATTTTGGCATTTTTTCTCTTTGGTCAATTTATGTTATTGGTTTTCCTAAGGAAGTAAAGAGGTGTATGATTTCTTGCTGACGTTCTTGGGTTTGTTACCCTTAACATCACAGACACAAAGCATCAACAGAACAGGATGTTAGTCAAGGATCACAGTAACTTAATTTTTCTAAATCAAAACTTGTCTTTTCCTGTATCAGTAAGGAACCCAGCAGGAAACAGATGGCATACGCAAATTGGGTAATTTGACTAGAGTTTAATAAAGGTATCAGTTTCAAATCACAAGGCCCCAAGTGCAGTGCCTCGAGGCTAGTAGCAACCTTTTCTGGTTCTACCCAAGGACTGAAGGTGAAAAGAGATGGAAGGTACATGGAGAGGGAAGGCCACTGGATCCCTGAGGGAGAGCTGTAGGAGAGGCCACCGGATAGAGACCACCTGATAGGACCAGCAGCCTTGGTTGAGGGAGACAACCAGCCCATGATAAACCCTGGGGGCTGGGCTGGTGGGGAGCTGAGGGAGTAAATCTCCCAGCTTCTCTCTCCTCCCTTCCTCTAATCTCTGGCTGGGGCTTCCCACTGGCTGAACACAACTGGAAGTCATAAGGCAAGGGAACCCTTGGCTGCAATCCATATAAGCCAGCCTCTGAGGTAGAGAACAGGATAGGAAGGGGTGAAGGGCAGATCTGGAGGGCGAATGGCAGGCATCCAGCAGAACATCCAAGTGCTATCTTTCCAGCTACAGCCTCGTCTCCCACTTCCACACCAGTCCCCTTCTCACGCACACTTCACATATCAGCTAAAATAAAACCATCCATCTGTTCACAGTGGTCCCTAGTTTAAGACCAAATCACTCAACAGCTTTCCATTGAGCTTAGAATAAAATCCAGGCTCACTCCCGTGATGTATGAGACCCATGATGGTCTGACTGGCTCCCACCCACGTCTCCCCCTCTGCTCACAGTACCCAGCCCGCCCTGGCTTGCTGCACCTACTCGCAGTGGTCTGCTTTTGATTCCCAGAATAAGCTAAGCTCATTGTCCTCACTGGCTCTTTGTATAGTCCTAACCCTCTGCTTGGAACACGCTTTGTTTCCTCAACCCATTACATGGTTGACTTCCTCTCCTGCTTCAGAACTTATCATTTGAACATCATCCCCTCAGGGAGGTCCTCCCTGTCCTCCCTGTCTAAAGGATGTCCTCCATTTATTCTCTGTCAGAGCACCCTAGTGTTTGCTTCACGGCGTTTATTGCAAACCATAAATGGCTCCTTCCTCTCTGTCTCCTTTGCTTTGTTTAGTCTGATTCTAAAGCAAAGCAAGTTTCTTCCAGGCGTAGGCCCTCTCTGTCTCCTCTGTCCCTCTGTCATCCTCAGAACCTAGGACAATTTCTGACCCAGGTAGTTTCTCAATAAATATTTGGCAACTGAGTGAACAAACATTCCATTCAGTGAAAATATCTTTCCATTTGTGCACTTTTTTAAGAAAGGTTACCTTTGAGCTTATCTTGAGTGTATTTGAATTTCTCTCTCTCTAGTATCTGGGGAATCTTAAATATATTAAGCGCTTGATGTATGTTTGAATAAAACACATTTACTAGCAGCAGGGCTGATTTTCTATAGCTTGGCAGATTGTTTTTTATGGTTGGTCTATTATGTCTTTAACAAAATTAAGCTAAAAAAAGGAACAATACCCTATCCCGAATCTGTAGTTTCACAGCATAACTAATTGAGTGCTGTTGACTGTCTTGGTGACTTGTTGGAAGCTGGTGTTATATAGTGACTAGGTTGAGCTTTATTTTATTTTATATTTATTTATTTGGTTGCACCGGGTCTTAGTTGTGGCAGGTGGGCTCCTTAGTTGCAGCTCGCCGGCACCTTAGCTGTGGCATGTGAACTCTTAGCTGTGGCATGCATGTGGGATCTAGTTCGCTGACCAGGGCTCAAACCCCAGCCCCCTGCAATGGGAGCATGGAGTTTTAACCACTGTGCCACAAGGGAAGTCCCTAGGCTTGAGCTTTAGAGCCAAAAAGACCTGGCCGAACTCCAGTTAGGCCAGTAACTGGCTGGGATAGACTGTGAACAAGTTACCTAGCCTTTCTGAGCCTGTTTCCATTATCTGTAGATGCAGGGGTAATGTGGTCTAATTCCTAGAGTTGTTCTAGGACTACAGGTGATAGCGGAAATCTTTCTCTTTTCTCTGGGCCCATCACTACTTTCCCTTCTATAAAAACAGGCACAAATCCTCCCTCTTCTCTCTTTAGGCTGCTGCTTCATCAATACCCTCTCCCCAATCCATGTTTTATTAGTCTTTGGATCTCGTGTCCATATTCTGGTTACTGGGAATCTTGTTAGAAGGCTTTCCTGCCCACACTTTTCTTTATGAAGTTGAATTCGCTTTCTGGTGGAAGCAGCCTGGAGCTCAGTTGTGTCTGTGACAGTTACAGACCCATCAGGCTTTCCAGCTAGCATCATATTTGCCAGACAAATGCAGACAGCACTTTCATGCAGCGAAGCACTTTGTTAATACTTTGAGCCTCTAAGGGACAATTTGATTTGGAAAAAAAGGCATTGAAACCTTGTACAATACTCACCCCATTACACAAGGAAAACCAAATAAGTTTATGTGACAAAAAGGTATGGGTGTGCTTTTGATAAAAGAAGCCCAAGCCACAGGGCACTCCACTCTGCAGAGAGACAAGAGGCATGGAAATTTCATCTTTTTATTTCTTTTTACTTAAGTTTAACTAATATGCTGTGAATGCATTTTTTGTGCCAGGCATTTTTCTTTACTCTGTTAGATGAATTTAGAACTATTAAGATTATACAGTAAAAATATTTAGGTGCAGGTAAGATCTGGCTGAAGAACAGGATCCTTTGCTGACAGTTGGGGAATATATTGGTACTATATAGGCAGTCTTGCAAAATTTAATTTCTAATGCATGAAATGGTTGTCTGGAATCTGGTTCCTTAAAATATTCAGATCAGTTCCATTAAAACCTATATAGTTAGCACTCTTGATACATGCTGAATGAAAGAGGTAAGGGTATAGTCCCTGCCCTCCAGTGCCTTACCATCAGGCTCAGTGTTCCTGAACTTTTTTGACCAATGTCCTTCTATTTTAAATATAAATGTCTCAGGCCCTTCTTACATTATTTGAAACTTAAGCTAAAGTTGAAGACAACTAGATAAAGCCCTGCTTTATTTTCAAGTTACATGTTACATAAATTTGTCTATGTCTTTCTAACTGGTGATCTAAGACACACGTACACCATACCTCTTTACACATGTGTCATTCATTGTTAAGCTTCATATGTTTGATAGAGACCAGAGGTTGCAAATTAGTGGTTTCATGGGTCCAGTGCAGATCACAGAGTTGTTGTCCTCTTAACTTTCTTAATTGAGCCAACATTTACAGTTGGGATATTTCACATAAAATGCAAATTTTTGGCTTCTCTTAACACATTGGAAGATCTGGTGCCCATGGGCCCACATTCCCATATGGCAGCAGTGGGTGGGGCTGACTGGCTTCTGCCCCCTCAGGCGGGGTATGTGCTCTCTGGTTGCCGTGTCTCCACTGCTCAGCAGTGAATGCATATGTCTGAAAATTGGCTTGCAGCAAACAAATTAACCCCCCTGGCTCTTGGAAGCTTGAGTTTGTAAGCTCTGGTAGAGTCTAGCGAGGGGAGTTTGAAGGATTTTCATTTATCTAGTAGATGGACCTTGAGATACTGGTAGGATTTATATGGTTGAAGAAGAGTGTGTGGGGGAGGGTGGGGGGAGATCATTCCAGTCAGGAGACTAACTTTGATGCTGAATTTCACTGGTGGGTAGTGATGGTTTTTCTAATAATATTTACATTACTTAAGGATGAAAATGACTTACTTTTTTCTTACAGTTGAGAGCATATTTACGGTTAAGATTCTGACTCCCTTGCATTCTAATATGCTTTCTTGAGAGAAAGGGACAAGGGGAGAAGGTGCAGTAGTAAGAGCTAGGAATTGGACAGAACTGAGGTTGTAGCAATGGGCGACTGTCAGGTTTATGAATTCATTAATTAGAATTGTGTGTGGGGGGGGATGTGTGTGGTGTTGGTATATGATGCTTGTGTATGTGTGCATGGTATGTGTATGTGTGTATGGTGTGTGCGCATATGTGTGTGATGTATGTGATGTGCGTATGTGTGTGTAGAAGGGATTGATGTTCAGAACAACAGTACCACTGCAGGAAGCATTCAGATTTGTGGAGGAAAATGAGGCAGAGAAAAAATGTCATTCATTGCCTGTCTCTCAAAAAGATAGTAAAAGTGCCTCTTCACAGTAGCTGAGCCAATACTTCACAAAGGCAACTGGGCCTATTAGAAGAACAAGATACGGTGGTTTGACCAAGGTACCTTTAAGAGTGGATGTTTTGTCATCAAAGATGCTCATCAGTATCCTGCAGTATTTTCCAAGCCAGACTCTCCTTATACGTGGGATTCCCCTGTAACATCACACTTAAGATGATGTCTCTAAAAAGCCACTTTTCGTATAAAATTGTACCTATGAGTAGTAACATGTTTATATTTGAGGACTTGTTTCTGTTTTTGAGGGTAATCTGCCTTTGGCTGTCAGGCAGAGGGCTGAAGAAGCGGGTAGGGTGGGGGTTAGGTTTGTTCTGTTTTGTTTTGACGTTGTTGGAGAATTTCAAATGGAGAAATTTTATTTTCCTGGCAAGGCCAGATCCTTTATACAGTTTGATGTTTCCTTGGTCTTCAGAAGGCCCACCATAAGGGTTTATTTGTGTTAAATTGAGAACAGATCTCTTTCTAAAGGAAAGGCCCTTTTATTGATCCTGACCTTTTCCTTTTGCAGGTGAAGGCTTGTTGAGTTGCCTTTTAAACAACCAGAAACCACTGTGTTTCTTTTTCTTGTAATCTTTTATTTATCCTGTTCAGAGGCCTTACTTGCTTAAAAATAAATTTCCTATGGAAATCATAAAACAGCTCTACTCAGCCAAGAGTTAAGATTATAGAACACGTAACAAATCACATATGTGGCTTTTGAGGGGAAGGTTAACACCGAATCTCCTCACCCCCTGCCCAGCCCCACCTTCCCCTCTTCAACTTGTTTTTCCTCTATTGTTTCCATCTGTGCCTTGTGAGGTCCCACAAGAGGTGCTTTAGACTTTATTTCATCTAGTAGCGCCCTGAGAGAACTTTAAGCAAGCTTTAAGCGCTGAATTGGGATTACATTAGCTGGAAGAGTCAAGAAATTAATTTCCTTCAGGAGAAGAATGGCATGTCTGACCAAACAGAATATTGCTTAATGTAATAGAACTCCCAAATGAAATTGGGGAGTGGATCTTTCCCTTACCTGTGGGATGTGAGGTTATTGAATTCCAGATTCCCGTATGAATTATCATCCGAACAAGTGGGTCCACCCCCTACAGCCTTTCCTTTCTGGTTCCTGTGCACGGGAGTGTTTCTGTCACCTACCAGAGGGCCGCACATTTTCAGCCACCTCTAAATCAGTGAATAAAAGAATTAATGGATTGGAACTTAATCCATAACTCCCTAACTCTGCAGCTTTATTTTTTTAATAGTTCATAAACTTATTTTTCTTTTTAGCCTCCATTTCCTCTGTGGTGAAGGAGAGGTTTGCCAGCCTTTGGCTCTGCCTCATAAGAACGCTTTAGAGGACAATGCTAGGTTGTGTGACTGCCCATAATTCACCCTCATATAATATTCCCGAACCACCTCAGAGTTCGTGTCTGACTTTGTTCTAATATAAAGAACCCTAGGGTCAACAACACAACTATTTCCAGATGGATTAAGTTGTGCATTCTTGAAGACCTACGAGGCCAATGTATATTGCTTCTCTTAGAGCTGTCACAAGTAATATTATTGGGAGCATGACAGGTGCCTAATGGGATACACGGAGATCTCTATTTTGAAATTTCTAAAGTGACATAGTAGGGTTTCTTATTTTTCAGAATAACTAAATTAAGTGTCTGTCTTTCTGAATTAAGCTCTCTGTGGGCTCTGTTTTGTCACCTTTTGCCCTCTTCTGGGTGATAGAATTGGGAGATAAATCAGTAACTGATTGCTCAGAGAGTTAAGTTTTGAGAAATATATTTTGTAGGTCACATGTGCCTCACACAAAACTTTCTAACAGCGAACAGGCACAAATGGGATTTTGAAACACCATCATTTGCTGTCAAGAGGTGAAAGCTCCAGGAGTGGGACTTATCAAAGCGTAGGTGTGAATAGTTTGCAAGGTCAAAGGCAAAAAATTAGCCGCTGCTGAGAACTCGGAATGGGAATCGCATTGGTCACCACTCAGGTGTCCTTTTCAGTCAGAGATGGTCTGACCAGCACCTACTGAACCCAGGCTCCTTCTGGTTTTCACGGAGGCTAGGGGCACAAAAGCCTCAGTTTAGTATATGTACTTCCTATGAGAAACTCAGTGCATGGTTGAGTCCCTTCTTTCCAGGATTTCACATTTATCTGTCGGAAAACAAATATAAATGCAAAATCAAAACATGCTGTTGGATTTGTGTAATTTCTTCCTGAAGTATACATTTTCTTTTTGAAGGGAAATATTCATTGCTCAGAGTATTTTTTTCCCCCAAAATGAGAAAGTTTTTCCCCCCCACCCTCAATTATTGTTATGTGCCTTTGGGATAAACTAAAGAAGAGAGTAAGACTCACCTGAAAATTAGATAGTTGTATATATTTGATATTTAAATTGTGTAAATTTCGTTCCACATGTCCCACTATGCATGTATATAGAAATACACAAAATTTTATATGTATAATATTCCACACGCAGTTTTGTAAGCTAGTTTTTTTTTAACCTAATATCATCCTTCTATGTTGATAAATATGCATCTACCTCATCGTTTTAAAAGACTGCATAGTAATCCATTTTATAGGTAAAGCACATTTGTTTAGCCAATGCCCTGTTGATGGACATTAAGATTGTTTCTGGGTTTTCAGTATTGCAGAGAACAGTAGAACAAACATCCTCATCCATACATCTTTATGGACTTGACAAGTTGTTTCTTTGAGATATAATCCTAGAAATTAAATTGTATGAAAATATAATTAACAATTTTATGGGGGTTGCTCCTCTGTCTTTCAAAACGGTACTAATTTCTACTCATCCATCTGCATATGACAGTCTTCAATTCCTTTTAACATCACTAACGCTGGATAGTGTAAATCTTCTTAATCTTTGTCAACCTGAAAGATACAAAGAAATGGTTCATTGTGATTTTTGTTTGAATTTCTTTGATTGATAATGAGGTTGATCATTTCCCCATTATTGTCCATTTCTATTTCTACTTTTGGGAGTTAGCCATTCATATCTTCTTCCTGTTTTTCTGTTAGGCTTTTTGCCTTTCTCTTATTGCTTGTAATAGCTTTCTGTAAATTCTGGATACATGTGATTCTTAGGCAGCATCTGGACAGGAGCTTGTCAAGAAAATATTGGAGAAGAGCACAGCATTAAAATGAAAGAATTTACTACTGTGTAACTCAGGGTAGCCATGTAACCCGTCTGTCCCTCAGTTTCCTCTTGTCTAAAACTAGAAAATTCATTCATTTCTCAGATTTCTTCACTTGTAGTGAAGCTAATACTTGTTAAAGTGAAGCATTTTACCCATGTAACGTCCACAGGGAACACTGTGGAGTCCTCCATTGTTTTAATCACCGTCTTTTTACCCAGTTGGTGAGGGAGAGATTTCCACCCTAGGGATGTGGGGATGGCCAAACACACAACCTCCAACACTGGACGGGGGAGACTGACAGCCGTTTATCAGTCACATATGCTCACAGCCTAGGGGGAGAGGGTGCTGCACGCCACACAGAGCCCCAAGATGGCTGCACTTGAGACCAGAGTGAAAAACCAGAGGCTGTGAGAGGCAGTATCAAGGGGGTGGGTGACCCTTGGTTCCTGCAAGAAGATGTAATTGGCTTATTTGAATCATTCCAGAGGCTGACAGGAAACTGAACCCCACTATTCAGGGTTAAGAGAAACTGTGCCTGGTCCGCATGATAAGGAGAGCTGCTTGACTAGGGGACTTTAATCCCCAGGAGCAGAATGGGAAGAGGAACTTGTGGTTGGGCCACTGGAGGCCATCCTGATTTTCCCCAGATGTCAAGACAGCATATAATATTGAGGTTCAATTTTAGGTCTTATATCACAGCTCTCACTGAGAGGTGGGTCTCTAAACTCAGTGGCCTCTTCTCAGTCCTCATTGCCCTTGCCTGAGTTCATCCTGCCCACTCCTGAACATTCTTCCCCTCCAATGGCCTCCATACCACGGCCCTGTTCAGGGAGGCAGCATGACATGAGTGAGATGCTCCCCAAGTCAGATAAACATAGTTTTGAACCCACCTATGTCACTATCACTAACCAGTTATATGGCCTTGGGCAAGATACATTAGTCCTCAGCCTGAGTGTTTATAAGATAAAGATAGTACAGACCTCATCAAACAACATATAAAAAGTTTCGGGCATAGTGCCTGGTTCATATTGGGCATTTAGATCTTATTCTTTAACATCTTTTACTTGTTAATCTTCATATTCCTGCCATCTAAATGTGAGTGTTAACTAAGATTTGTTGCACACTTTCCAACCCCCTTTTTCTATTCCTCAGCCCTTGAAGACATAGGCACATTTTCTATTGCTTCCATTTGCACCTTAAGGCAAATGGCCGCCAAGTTGCATTTCTTACGGTGGTCGTTCTCTGGTCCCACATTTCCAATTGTTTCCTGAAGATTTTCCCTGCAGTGTCTTTTTTCAGCATGTTAAAGTTTCTCCTCAAACCAGTACCTTCTATGGTACTTCTTTTGTCTGACTTCCTCATTAGTGTCCCTGTCATTTTGGCTTAATACTCTTAAGTCTCTTTTAGTTTCTTTCTCTTTCAGACCCACAGTAACTCAGCTCTCAATGGCTGTTTGTTTCTTCTCTCACAGGATGGCTTGCATCCATCCTTTCTACTCCATTCCCAGAGATCAGTGCCTTTAATGAGTTGCACTCAGCTCTGAGTTTCTTCCTTCTCTGCAAACCCCCATTTTGTCTCCCAGTCCAGCCTGTGTCCCACTGCTTGATAAATCTTTCAAAGACTCATCTCCAATCATGTTTCCTCTACTCTAAAACTACCAGTGGTTCCTTGGTGGCCATAAACTGATACAAGTTCCTTAGCCTGGCACACAGGGTCCCTGACAATCTAGTTACTCACTTTCTAGCGTTGGTGTCCTCGGTATTCCTACATACCATCAGCTTGATCTTTCTTTTTAGTCCCCAGGATATGCATGGCTCCAAAGTGCCTTTATCTATGTTTTCCCTTTTCTATGGGCTACTCACCTTCCAATTCATTCTCAGTGTTTTGTGTTCAGAATTCAAATACCGGCTTTGCTGGTTACTAGCTTTGTAACTTTGAAAAATCATTTAACCTCTCTGAACCTTCGGTTCCTCATTTGTTAATGGGGATAATAGTATCATGGTACAGGGATATTTATGAAAACAACTAACAGTGCTTGTGTTATAAACATGGAACTGTTCTTACTGCTGTTGCGCTCATCAGCCCAGCCAAAAGTAATCTTTGCTTCCTCTGAATACCTACTTTGTTACACAAGAGGCACTTGTTTTATATGCCTTGTGCTGTGTTGGATTTCAAAAGGTTGTATCTTTATTAATTACACTGAAAGTTCCTTGAAGTTGGGCATCAAGTATTGCATATCTTTATTCATTCATCAGCGATTTAGTGGGCATTTTGTTTGTGTCTCATGGGGTGCTAGGGCCTGGGGATGCAAGAATGACAAAGACTTAGTCCCTGCTATCAAAAAGCTTCCTACCATCTAATTACCATTGAATGCTACCTAGACTAGGTTGAGACAAAACCATTGAGAGCCCAGAGTAGGGGCACCTGACTCACCTCGGAATTCTGGACAGCGTTCTGAGGAAGTGACATCCAAACCGCGACAGGAAGAATGTAGGCATTGGCCAGGTGTAGGTGGGGAGGCTCAGTGCAGCTGGATGAATGAGAGAGAGCTTTCAGTGCAGAAAGAAACATGTTTATAAATAAAGAGGGGAAGCAGAACAAAATGTTCTGTGAATTACAGAACAAAATGGCTGTGGTCTTGGTATTGAAGGAGAAGTAGCAAGAGATAAAACTAGGAAGGTAAGCCAAGGCTAGATCATGAAGGGTGTTTCTATTATGTCTACCATTAATAGTGCCCAGTACAGTGCCTGCATCTGGTAAGTTCAATAAGTGTGTTTCTAGCCTTTATAAAGAGCAGATGCACATGATTTAGTCTCCGCATTTCCTGTCAAGGAAACCTAGTTTGGCAAGAGAGCAGAGTTTCAAAATTGCTGAGACCCTTTACTTGTATTTCTTAGAAACAGTGAAGGAGAGCTGTATATCTAATCCAGGCCATATTTATCAACAAACTGTCAAATGACAAAACTAAAATGATTTCTTAATAAGTTTGATGTCCTTTATTCAAGGGAAAACACAATTCATGGATTGGGGGATTACAGTGCAGAGCAGTGGAGCACCCTTCCTGAGAGATTTTGGGCAAGGGCGAGTTTTACAGATGATTGGAAACAGTGACGCGGAAATGGCATGATGGGCTAGAAGGTCAGGGATTTCCTTGTAAGGAGAGCAGGCCCTATTTTCTAGGGTAAGGTGAGCTCTCTAAAGCTGAGTTGGAGGATTGTGATTTGGTGTGTGTTAGGTTCCCTTAACAGATGTTTCCTGTAAGTGTGGGCTGACCTAGCTTTAGATTTATGACATGGGCTGGGCCATTGGGGCAGCCTCCATTTTGTGGGGTTTGCTATATGAATTAACTTTATCAAAACAAACAAACCAACCAACAGACAACCCTACTGCTCCTATCCACTTTCATATGTTTTACTACACTGATGTCTGTTATTTCCTAAAAGTAAAACCAGACAGATGTCCTCTCTCCTCTACCAGATGATACACTGGTTTCCTTCCACTCTCTCAGTACTTTTTCACACAGCTAGACTTGACCTCTCTCTAACCTTCCTCTCCATTTTTCTCTCCCTCTCTCCACCTTCACCAAAGTCTAGAGAAACTGGATTGGTGGACACTGAGCCCTCCTCAGGTGACCACAGTTTAATAAGGATTGTCCAAACAAATGTAAGGAGTGAGTGAACCATTCTGTGAAAGAACCAGAGGCTACCGCTGAGAAGCCCGGAGCCCTGTGTGTGGTGAGTTGGGTCTACCTTAGAAACTCATCCTTCCATTTTCAAAAGAAATTTTCTCATTCAGGATTCTGTTTCCCACCTCCCCTCTTCATCCATTATTTCTCCCAAACCATGAATCATAAACTTCAAGAAAGCGTTGTGAATAATTTATATTCTTACACTATGCATTGCCTAACTCCCTTTGGGGGAAATGAAGAGACACATTAGTCTTTTGCTGCTTATTCTCCCGTGGACTGAGACCATGTCAGCTGCAGGCAATAGCAAGGATTTATGACCACAGAAGCTGTCATTATGGAACAGTTGATTGACCCATAGTTTTGATTAACCAAAATATTAAAAAAAACAAATCAGGAACAGTGCTAATGACACTAGAATGGAAATTCAACATTTTACCGACTTCCACTGAGACCTGCTTGTTATCATCTTTCTTTCCAGCGCTCAATGGTGTTTTCTTCCCTGCCTGTTTAATTGGTTTTCCTGTGGAATCTTTCTCAGAATTTGTAAATTCAAATACAGAGCTATGATGGCTCAGAGCGCATAGTGGTACCCTGCTGCTGGGGATGAGGGAGTCTAGATGTGCTTAGGTCCTATTTGGTTTGGTCCTTCTAAATGTCTTGGGAATTCCCTGTTGGTTCAGTGGTTAGGACTTGGTGCTTGCACTGCCTGGGCCCGGGTTCAATCCCTGATTGAACTAAGATCCCGCAAGCTGTGTGGTATGGCCAAAAAAAAAAAAAAAAAAAAATTTTTCC